>NW_026715463.1:0-102016 GCF_029784015.1 Lycium ferocissimum | reverse complement strand
AACTTCTATATCTTGATATTTTTCCAAATTCCAAACTTATAATACCGTTTTTGCCCCTCGAATCCAGGTCACCGAAAACGTTTTCTTAAAAATATTCGTTTGGAGGGCTTCCACTTTGATTTGGCCCCGGGTCCTTCATGAGTTGTGTTTAACTTCACGTATGTGATTCATATAACTTGTCACATGTCCGAAAAAAAAATCTCGATGTGCGGGCCCCATCTCAACTTACAAATAATCCAGCGTACAAAAGTACGGGATACGATACTATCGACGAGAGTTTAAATTACGTAGCTACAACATGATTGTCAATTTTGAGGAAGCACATGTCACGCTCATACTCCAAAAATGCGGGGTATAACACAAATGGGGTCACGTAAATGTATATTTGGGTTGTTTTGGATGAAGCCTTGTTAATTGTATATGTGGCATTGTAAAAATACATGGCAAATTTTAATTAGGTAGCAAATACAGGTTAGCAGCCCGTCATAACACGCACAAACTTTTATTTCAGTAGCCTCGGACCGATGTGTCTAAGTGACACGAAGAAGGTAGTCTTGAAGGGTTCATATGGTACGCGCTCGGTTGAGGGTCAGTGAAAAATATGGACAAGTTTGAGGGTCTATCTATGACTTTAGCCAAAAAGAATCAGGTCACATGAGAGGGCATGTTGAGAATAATTAAGTAAATAAAAGTGTACTCTCTCTAACAGCTTAAGCTTTTAGCTTAGATAGTCACGCACAACAAAATACATGATTTTCCGAACAGAGAAAATAATCTTTCGTACTGGGGCAGTACTTTCGCGATCAATTGGAACAATGACACATATCAATTTATGAAGCCATACAATGATACAATCATCATTTCCCTTGGATTGTATGTTTATTCTCCGTTATGTCTTTTGCCCAAAAGGGAAAAGGGCTAAAAATATATCTGAACTGTTTGAAATAGATTAAATTTATTCTCCGTTATGTTTTTTTGCTCAAAAATGTCTTCGCCGTTACGTTTTGGCTCAAAAATGCCTTCAAACTAGCAAAATAGATTAAAAACACCCTTCCTACTAACGGTTGCTCCAAAACAACGGAAATTAGCCAATTTTACCCTTGAACTATTCGAAATGAGGCGGTTTTGCCCTCCGTTTGAAGTTCAGGACAAATACTCTTAATTGTAAAGATGTAAGCAAAAACATATATTGAAAAATTATGAGATTACTTTGCCTATTTTATATTATATATTATTATACGATGCCAATTTTATATTTTATATAAAGTTTAATTACATCATTAATTTTTTTAACTAAATAGTTACTCTACTTTTTCCTTTCAAAAATATTTTACCGGCCCTCGATTGAAACTTGAGATGACTTAAAGTTACAATAAGTAATATAGCGTACCAAATATAATCGAATTGGTAGCCTCTCTTTCCTCCTCATCTTCTCCTCTTACATGAATGTGTTCCCACAGACCCCGCCAAAATGTAAGAACAGAAAAAGTGAATATTCTATCACAATTTATCATGAATTAATAGAACAAATAGTAAAGAATAAGAGAACCAAAATTGATCATTGAAAGTCAAAGAATACCCAAAATATATATTCATGGTACTCTTTATCTTCAGTGGTAGTGTTAACTCACATAAAAGAAAAAGTCTCTTCACGGAATCCGACTAGCATAAGAATAGTAAAAGGGCCGTGGAAGATATCAGGTTGGGTTCGTCGAGTATTAGTTTTTCGATAAAGCTTTTATAATAATTTAAAAAACGCACTTGAGGTCTGAATGCTCTTAATACTTCATCACGGATTTGAGCGAATCAGACCTCTTAAGACCCAATAAGTAGTAGAATTATTATTTTTTAAAACAAATGCACTTAATAAGCGGAAATCTGAATGACTCAGATACAAACCTCCATTAGATGCAAATAAATGAGGCCTGCTTCACCACGTATCACAAGCACAATTTCACGTATAGCCAGCCGCATGTGTTGAACACATATTGATTCATCAATACGTGAAATGAGAAGATAACTTAAACAAGCCATATGATGTACAATTTTTAATATAAAATAGTTGTTTCGGGAAGAGTGATGCAGATGAGATTGATTTCAAGTACAAGGTTCACGAATCTGAAACAAGTCAATGAAGATATATTGGCAGAGAATCTATTTTGATGAATTCTGCAGCTTTGGGAAAATAGGATCAACATGGGCATGATACATTGGATCAGCAAGCCAAAGTCTAGCAATGTAATAAGGAGATGTTGAACGCCTGTGAACATCTTCAATAAGCCAGATGCTTGCTTGAGCTTTGGTAGGATGGATGATGGTGTCTAATGGGACGTCTTCATCATCAGCACCAAACCTCTTTTGATCCCACTGCTTCATTTGGATATTGGTCAGGTAATGCAGGGGTTGCCCATATAACTCCTTAATAGATGCAGCCAATCCAGCCCATGAGGTGAAAGGGGTAACAAAGCCACGCTTTGTCGGAAGAGGGATCATCTGCATGTACTCTTGGTACATTCTTGCTTTTCTGATCATCGAATCTAAAATGCAGAGCCTGCAAGACTTAGTTATATGGAAATAATACATGAAGTGAAGATAACCTTGCACTGTATTCAATCATGTGGCAACTAGTTTGAACCAAGACTTGAACACAAAATCTTTGAAACATATCATATCAGCGACCTCTCAACTTGCACTTTCACATCAGAAAGGAGATGCTTTATTTAATTAACTGGACACAGATTTGTGCACGAGCTTTTCTTGGGAACATCCAGTTTCTATTAAATGAAAGCTACTTCTAGCCAGAGATTATCAGTCAATTGGTACAGATGGAAAGGAAGCAAAACAGACTTGACATGGATGGGTATCTTCTAACCCTTTCCCATCCAGTTTTCTCATTTTCGACTAAGCAGGAAAAAAAAAAAAAAAACGTACACCTCTTTTACTTCCACTCCACCAGCCCTTCTTTTCATCCCAACCAACTGAGACTCAATTATTCTTAGGTGATAGAGTGTCTTGATGCAAAGTAGCCTCTTTTTTACTTGATGCAAAGTAATAGTGTTTCCGGTTACAACGTAACAATCAAAACGTCGAAGTGGAACATACACCAAGAACAACATCTATAAGGAAGTATTAGATAATATATGAATATGTTGCAGCTAATAACATCAAAATGTAACTCATTATACATTTTAATTATCTATCTAACTAAATTTAGTTGTTCAACTTTGCATGTTCAGACAATAACTAATCACTTGTTGTTCAACAAGGAAAGTAATTCAAAATAGTTGACTGTTCATTAATTTGTGTGTATTTTTCCACATTAAATTTTATGTTACTCATTACATTGTAGTTTAATTATGATTCATACGGAATGTACTACTTGCATGGGACACACGTGCAACGTACCCCAAAAAATTAGTATGTCGAAAAGTGTGATGAACCCTGTGAATACAGTGTCTAATCTGGAAGAACTGCAAACATTATGGGTTGTGCCATTGGCTCTTTTTCAGCAACATACTTAGTCCTGCCTCCCTCTGTAGTCCTGCCTCCCTCTGGAAGCCAAGGACAAAGCCACAAAAAATTGGAATGGAGTTATTGAGGAGGTGGAGAAAGGATTGGCAACATGGAAAATGCAATATTTGTCTATGGGTGGAAGATCGACATTAACCAATACTGTTCTGGATAGTATTGCAACATATATTATATCCATCTTCCCTATGCCAAGCAAGGTGAAAAACGCAACTTGACAAATTCAGAAGATGTTTCCTTTGGATAAGAAAGAGTGAAGATCATAAATAACATCCAATGAAGTAGTCAAAAGTAATGCCAAAAAGAAGATGGGCTGGGTATCAGAGATTTCAACAAACACATCAAGAGTTTGCTCATGAAGTGGTGGTGGAGGTATGCTCAAGAAACAACAAGCATATAGAAGGAGGTTGTAACTGCCAAATATGGGAAGCAAGATAATTGGAGTACAAAGTAGAGCAGAGCCCCACATGGAGTTGGATGAACTCTTTCAAGAGGTGTCCTTCAAGATTGGGAACGGCGATTCTGTTAAATTTTGAAGGACAGGTGGTTCAATAGCTAGAGACCCTGACTCCACAATAGCTCAAAACAGAGCAGGGAACATATGGAACCCCCAATTCAGGAGAAACTAGGCCACATACACAGTACAAGGCAAGGTAGAGTAAACTGTGAACATCAATGGAATGATTGAGCATTGGTCGTGGAAGCTGAATGGAGGAATAAACTTCCCACAAAAGCCATGTGTTTTACTTTTACATGGACAGCTCTAAAGATGCTATCTTGAGCCAGGAAAACCTTTAAGAAGGAACTTTCAGCTGGTAAATAGATGCTATATGCGCCAACATAGCCTAGAGTCAATAAACCATCTATTTTTACACTGTACAGTTGCTCAGTCTTTGGCACCAGTTGGTCGCCCCCACAGAACATTAAGGATGCAGTTGAAAGTTGGAGTCTTTGGAAAGTTGACTGAACCATCAGGAAGATCTGGCAGATGATCCCAGCACGTATATTTTGGTGTATATGGATAGAAAGAATCGCATATGTTTTTATGCCATTCAACTTCCAGATGTTCCTGAAATCTCCCGTTTGGCCATAGATTTTGAAGTTGAAACTCGAAACTTGAAAATTTGAGTTTTTAAAGTTGTGATTTTTGGAATTTGAAGTTGTGTTTGGACATGCATTTTACTTGGAAAAAAATTTGAAGTTTTGTGAGTGGAAGTCCCAGAAACCCAAAAAGTGGTCTGGACTAGTTTTTGGAGCTTGAAAATTTTTTGAGGACAAATTTTCAAAAACTGATCCAAAATCTATGGCCAAAAAGATATTTGAAGATAAATTTTCAAACCTGATCCAAAATCTATGGCCAAACACTAGCTTAATGCTTGATGAATCTTTTCAGTTGGAGCAACCTACCCCCCCATAAATGATGTTATCCCCCTTTTAGATTTTATTAGCGTTCTTACTCCAGCTTAGCAGGCAACTTTTTGGTTTCGGTTATCTCCCAGTTTTGGAATAGGAAATTTTTGCATTAGGAGTTAACGAAGCTTATCTTGTACTTATTTTACATATTCTTTACCATAGTCTACCAATCTTTACTCACGCATGAACTGCTTGCTAATCACACTTCAGTAATCAACAGTTTGATGTGAGAAATCTTGGCCCAACTAAATTCCTAGCTGCACCTTTGATTCCCAAGTTCCCATGTCAAAAGAGGACGCAAACTTGCCTAAATAAAACAAACATGCAATGTTACGCTAACAGCCAAATAAGATCCTCAGTATTGAGGGGAAACATTAAAACTTTACCTACAACATATCCCAAGCTTAATCAAGAGAAGTTTTTTTTTTTTTTTTTGGCAATGACAGAGCAACTAGAGTCTGTTGCCACTAAGGAAACATATACAGACACTTATTCAGCAAGTAGATTAAGAAATAAGACTCCACTTGACAATTATGTGAATTATAAGACGTAGTTTCAGTACCTTCAGAATTAAAGTCGTAAACAGGTTGATCAATGGTGTTACTGTTTTTCAGCGTTTTGCTTTCTGGTTTACGGTGATCTGTATCAGAGGAAGATGAGTCACCAGATGAGATATCTACCTCAATTGGCATTGCTTCCTTCATAGCTGTAACTGTGCAGTCATTTGGATAAAACAAAAACATGTTAGCAGTTTCTACAAATGAAAAGTATGATGAAACTATTTAACTTTAATTGGACGGCCCATCTAGGGACGAATGAGTGTCTACTGCCATAAAGGAAATGAAAAATGAATAAAGGAATTTAGACTATTTCATTTTACTCCATATGGAAATAAAGGAATTTAGACTATTTCATTTTACTCAAGAAAGCTCATCAATGAACTGAATTAGCAACTGACTGGAAAGCCATACAATTTCAATAGACGGCTATTTTGATTTCCACGCATAAAACTAGTGGTCAAGTCTAACATCCAACAGATTCAACAAAATTTATGCCACGCCTAGAGATCACTCTTTTTCTTTGCACATGCGCTTAATTCAATAAAAACTGCATGGTCAAACTAAGGACCCGTTTGGCCATTAGAATTATTCACCTTTTTTCCAGATTTTTTTTTTTCATTTTATTTGAAAACTAGCATTTGGCCATGAAAACACTTAAAACCCTAACATTTTATTTGAAATTTGGAAAACACTTAAAACCCTGTTTTCACTTTCAGTACATTCAAACAACCAAAAATTCTTTGCAAAGATTATAACCAAACACGACTCCAACTTCAAAAATTTCAAATAAAGTGAAAAATATTTAGTTTCTATGGCCAGACGCCTACTAAGGATATCACGAATTAATAGTCCAGAATACCGTGTTAAATAGTTCTATCTTTTAACTTGAAGAGATATGTGGAGAAATTAATGAGATTAGTAAAAAGAAAAGAAACCTACATTTGAATTTCGGCGGAGAAAGAGGTGCCGCTGATGCTGACTGTCCTACACTTGTGCTCAAACGCTGACACTATTTCCTAACCCTCAAAAATGGCTATTTTTCCCTACTGTGAGCCCGTTTCGATCAAATCAGCTTATAAGCAATTTTTAATTTATTTGGGTGTTTAATAAAAATAAAAATCAGCTTAAAGCCCATTTGGATTGGCTTATAAGTTGGTTAAACCAGCTTATAAGCTATTTTTAACTTATTTGAGTATTTAGCAAAAATAGAAAATAGCTTAAATTAAATTAAAAAGTGCTTAAAATAAGTCAAATTAAGAAGTTGCTCAACCCCAATTTTTTTTTTTTTGGTTTAAAAGACATTTTAGTTTGACCAACAACTTTACCTTTACCTCTTATATTTTCTGTTAATTTCAATACTACCCTTACATCTAAAAACCCTTTAAGCACTTTTATCCAAATAGGTAACTACTTATTTATAAAATAACTTTCAGCACTTAAAAGTACTTTAAGCACGTATTCTAGAAAAGCCACTTTTTTCCAGCTAATCCACACGGGCTCTAAATTAAGTTAAAAAGTGCTTAAAATAAGCCAAAACCAAGTTGCTCAACCCCAACTTATTTTTTTTTTGACTTAAAAGCCATTTTGGTTTGACTAACAACTTTACCCTTTTATCCCTTATATTTTCTACTAATTCCAATACTACTCTTACTTCTAAAAATTCTTCAAGCACTTTTTCCAAACATATAACCGCTTATTTATAAAATAACTTTCAACACTTAAAAAGTACTTTAAGCACTTATGCTTAAAAGCCACCTTTTTTTCCAGCTAATCCAAACGGGCTCTATGTATGCTAGCTATGGTTCTGCTCCACTTCATTAGTCTTTTGGTAAGTAATTATAAATGCACCTCCGGATGATTGACACGTGAACTTATAAGCATGAAATGTTCGGATTGCTTTCTAGCTTATTTTTTATTAATGATAATGTTAAAAGATAATGAGCCAATTCTATGCTAGTTGAACTTCTTTTTGTTTGTTTTGAATTAAATTAAAAATTAGTCACTCGAACCCACCTAGTGACCTTGATTTTTTTTTTTTTTTTTTAATTTTTATAAAAGGAGCCAATTCTTTAACTGAAAATGGTATCAATTGTGAATTCTCTCACCAACTATGGAATATCACTTTGAGTAAGACAAAGTATGCATAGAGTGCATTGAGTTTTTATTTTATCAATTTATAACATTAATTATTGATTTTCTTCATGTAAAATATTAACCAAGTTTAATTCTATAAATAATTACTAATAAATATTAAAATGTAAAATAAAAAATAAAACATGACATTGGGCACAACTTGCTATGTTTGCTTTCTTGGAAGTGAATGAAACTTTTCTAAGGAGATAAGTAGCAAAACTTTCCAGGATTCCTTCCCGTTAATAAGATTATGAAGCAACTGCAATGCTACCCTAAAAAAAAAGTAACCCCAAATTGGACGTATAGTTAACCGCACTATTAATAAAGAATACAACCAAAAAAAGAAAATTAAATAGAAAGCAATCCGAACCTTTCATGCTAATTAGTCTACGTATTAGCCACCCCAATGTTGCATTGATAATTACTTAAGTAATTACTAATGGAGCGGAGCCAAACCCTATATGCTAATACTGTTGTTTCTAATGTTTATTATTATGGCAAAAGCTTATGCACTTACATGATAACTATAAAGGATCTTGGTTAATAGGAGGTGATTTTAATGATACTAGTCGTTCTGCGGAAAAGTTTGGGGGTCAACCTATTAGCTTAATACATACTAATCATTTTTCGCGCTGCATTAACTATTGTGTAATTTAATAGATTTGATATAAAGGTAACGGATTTACATGGACTAACAAACAAGCAAGTGCTAGTTTCTACTATATTAGAAGAGTGGGTTGGATCGTCGTCCACCCACTCTTCTAATATAGTTAAAAAAAAAAATTAAAAAAAAGGTGGGGCATACTCTTCCACAATAGTAGAAATTTAAAAAAAAATAAGGTGGGGTCCATGTGAACAATTAGGAGACAATTGCAAAAAACAAAAAAGAAAAGGACATTTAAATAATAATAATAAGGTCAGAAAATGGTAAAGGTACGCTTAGAGAAAATTTAAAGAAGAGAAATTCATGAAAAAAGAAATAACAATTTAAATTGAACACAAGAACACATACGTCTCACACAAATAATGAGGAATAACATCAAGAGGACGAAATATAAACGGTCAAGAAACGTATACACATATTTTCTTAAAATGATGAAGTTGGTCTATATTTAAAAATTTAAGACTACAACAGATGCTAACACATGAACGCGCCTTTCAGTGTTGTTGAGTAGAAAGAGATGATGACATGAAACTCGGTAGGAGAAGGTGATCTTTCAATTGGAGAACCAAACCAGGAAAGTCATATATGGGAGAAGCGGACTAAGTAAAATAATTTATTGATATTTTCAATTAATTGAATTATAATACTTTCTATAATAAAAATTCCATAATTATATTACTAAAAGGTACTCTATCTGTCCTAATTTATGTGGCATAGTTTGACTAGCATAAAATTTAAAAAGTAAGGAAAGATCTTCGAAACTTGTGGTCTAAAACAAGTTATAGTTCATTAAAGGTAAAAGGGGAAGTTTCAAGTTAAATGATTTCTAAACATAAAAATATATCATTCTTTTTAAGACAGACTAAAAAGAAAAGTGTGGTACGATTTTTTGCGTTGGGCCCGTCCTAGCACGGGCTTTCATCATCTAGTAGTATTCTAGAAAGGCTTGATCGTATCCTCGCGAATTATGATTGTTAAATTTTTGGAAAAACTACGTATATATACATGTTAAGGAGAAATATTTACGAAACGGGACGATAGTTTTCTTTATTTATAAAACATAACGATATATTACGAAACATAACAGATTTTCATATATTTTTCGTTTTTTAATTTTTTTTCCAGAAAATATATATATTTTTAAAAAAAAATATTTTAATTTTTTTTTAAAAATAATTTTTTATATATTTTTTTTAAAAATAATTTTTATATTTTAATTTTTTTTCTCAAAGGCTTAAAAAATTACCTCAAATTTTTGTGTATGAAAAATGTATGAAATGTGTATGTCTGAGCGAAATTTTTAATATAATTTTCATACACAAAATTGTGAGCGAAAACTTTAAGCCTTGAATATTGTATGAAAGTTGTTATAATGTTGTTGTAGTTGTATTAATTTTCTAGAAACCTAATATGAACTTTATATACGAAAAATGTGAATGAAATTCTAAGTCTTGAGCGAGATATACACATTTCATACCATTCTCATGCATAAAATTTTGAGCGTAATGTTTAAGCCTTGATCGAGATATGCACATTTCATACGTTTTTCATACATAAAATTTGAGCGAACTTTTTAAGCTTTGAGCAAGATATACACATTTCATACACAAAAATTTGAGTGATTATTTTAAGTCTTGAATGTTGTATTAAAGTTGTATACAATGTTGTTGTAGTTGTATTAATTTTAGAGAAATCTAAAATGAACTTTATACACGAAAATGTGAGCAAAATTTTAAGACTTGAGCGAGATATAAATTTCATAATGTTTTCATACATACAATTTTGAGCTGATTTTTTAAGCTTTGAACGAGATATACACATTTCATACGTTTTTCATACTGTTTTCAGACACTAAATTTTGAGCGAACTTTTTAAGCCTTGAGCGAGATATACACATTTCATACAACTTTCATACATAAATTTTTAAGCGAAAAAAAAATTTAAAAAAATTAATTTTTTTTTTAAAATAAAAAAATATTTTTTTTGTATAGGATTTGTAATGTTATGTTTTGTAAATATAAAACTATCGTCACGTTTCGTAAAATATTTCTCCTTAAAATCTATATGTACGTAGTTGTCCCTAAATTTTTTCCCGGAAGCAGCTGTTAGACATTTACCTAGGACTCATTCGGATCACTATCTGCTACTATTAACCTTACATCCTACTCTACAACCCCCAACAAAAAAAATTCAATTTAAAGCGATTAGGACAACTCACCCGGAATTGTCCAATCTTGTCCAAGATAGTTGGAGGGAAATTCAAACTCTCCTAATCGCTATTGATTATTTTACTGCCAATGTTCAAGAATGGAATATCGACACTATTGGAAATATCTTTAAACAAAAGAAACAAATTCTTGCTCGACTAGGTGGTCTTCAAAAATCACCAATTACTCATGTAGTCTATTCCTCCAAAATCATGGAAAAATTTAATTGAGCAATTTAATCACATACTCTGTTTGGAAGAAGAATTTTGGAAACTCAAATCGTGTATTCAATAGCTAAATGATGGCAACGCCAACCCCAAGAACCCCAAGTTTTTCCATTTATCTACTCTTTAAAGACGACGTAGGAACCGCACTACCGCTCTAAAAGATGCAGTAGGAAATAAGTGCTATCATTAGACTAATCTTTTCACAACTGAAATTTCTACTACCTTATGTCCTCAAGGCCTAGCATATTGTCGTCCATTACTTCCAGGATCTGTTGCCAGAGTTTCTCTGCCACCAACGATTAATGAAGTCATAGAAGTCATCCACTCCTTTCAGCCTTTCAAAGCTTCGGGACCTGATGGCTTACATACTTATTTTTACCAACAATATTGGCACTATATAGGCCAGTCCGTCTTACACTTTGTTAAAACGCCTTTCAAAATGGTACGATCCTAGAAGTCATCAGCAAAACTTTCATTTGTCTGATTCTTTAGGTTAAACACGCCACGACCATTTCCGAATACCGCCTAATTGGTGCAGCACCATTTACAAACTAATCACTAAAGTAATTGTGAACCCCATCAAATCATTGATGCCCAACCTTAAACCGCCCTACACAATCTAGTTTCCAAAAGGATAAGCGGGCTTTGGACAATGCTATCATTGTCCAGGAAATTATGCATCCTTTGAAGGCTAAAAAAGGAAAAATCGCTTATTTATTGTTGAGTTAGATTTGGAGGTCTTTGACCGCCTTGAATGGACCTTCATTCATATCGAGCTCTCACCTTTTTCAATTTTCCTGAGCCTCTAATTAGACTCATTATGTCATGTGTTTCGACGAGCTCTATTTTCATCCTTGTTAATGGAACTAGAACTCCTTTCTTCTCCCCTACGCGGGGCATTCGCGAGGGAGACCCTATATCCCCGTATTTATTCATCATATGCATAGAAATGTTATCCTGCAAAATAAACACGGTTATAGACCGTTGACTTTGGAACCTCATTCGCCTTAGGCGACATGGTCCTAAACTCTCACATTTATTTTTTGTCGATGATATCATCCTAACTTCTGCCATCACTCAAAAGAGTTGCCATGCAATAATTGACATTCTCCAGGCATTTAGCGCAGCTTTTGGACAGAGGATCAATTTTATCAAATCAAAGCTTTTCTTCTCGAATAATTTCTCTCCTCAAATTAAGGCCCATGCCCTCTAGTCTTTTAACATCTCTAAGGGGTGTTCTTTCGGTAAATATCTTGGATTTCCAATCCTTACCCAGTGAGCTACAAAGGGTGATTTTCAATTCCTTATGGATTGTTTCAAGAGTCGGCTAGCGGGTTGGAAAACTAAATTGCTCACTCTAACAGGGCGAGCCACTCTTATTAAATCAACTCTCAATAGATCATCATGCCATGCAATACATTGAACTTCCCCAATCTGTCCTCAATCAGCTTAATTTTCTTTGGGGTAATACTAATCAAAATAAAGAAATTGCATCTGTTTAAATGTTCCAAAGTAAGAACTACAACGGACCTAGGAGGCCTGGGGATCTAAAATCTCAAGTGCAAAATTCAAGGTTTGCATGCTAGTCTAGCTTGGAGACTCATCCATGACCAACATTCCTTCTGGGCTTCCGTTCCTTCATCTGGAAAAACTTTTACCAAGGATGGATCTCGTGTCAAAAGGGCATTAAATGGAGCATTGGAGATGGGACTCATCTCAATTTTTGGAATGAATCGTGGCTGCGTGAGAACTCTCCTTTGAGCTCCATGCTAACTGGCCTTTTACCAAAAAACCACATAAACCAACCAATCTCCTCTTATCTTTCCAGTGGTAATTGAAATTTACATGATCTACCTTTTCCAATAACATAGCAACTCTTAAGTAATATCCTCAGTACTAATATTCCTATCTAAGTGCAATAGACAGATTCCATCATCTAAGCACTCACTAGAGATGATAAGTTTTCTACCAAAATTAAAAAATAAAATAAAAAGGTTTTCTACCAAATTCATATACTACTCGATGCTCAAATGCCAACCCTTCGAAATTCAAACGGATATGGTGCCTACCAATACTACTGAAAATACATTATTTCATTTGGCTATGCTACCATAATAGATTGCTAACAAATGAATACCTATGTAAAATTAGAATAGTGCCAACTCCGACGTGCTCCATTTGTCAAACTCATGATGAGTCATTAGAACTTTTTTTCCCGGTGTACAAATGCAATCCAACTTTGGCCATCACTAGAACAAGATCGCAAGCTACTTGCATCCTTCGCGATCACACTTTCACAAATGGCCTTCAAGACATTCTCACTCATTTAGCAAACTCCAAAGGGTTTTTTCTTCCTTGCAAAATTTGGAACCTATGGACCACTCAACAACAACACCAACATACCCAGTATATTCTCACAAAGTGGGGTTTGGGGAGTATAGAGTGTACGCAGACCTTACCCCTACTTTGGGAGATAGGAAGGCTATTTCTGAAAGACCTTCGGCTCAAGAAAAGACATTTCAAATATCTTCCGAAACTCGACATGCTGAAGCATATGTTGTACTCCAACAAGCTGGGGAACTTCATTATCTCACAAATCTGTCCAATATCCCTAGCCCCACATCTGTCGTACATCTCAAATGAGAAGCACATTCACATGGTGGTATTAAGATTTTTTTTAAATTGTACCAGGATTCTATCCCTCGTGGTGATGTATTTATTAATAAAGAACACAAAAGCATGGGGGGGGGGGGATAGACCAACACCCCAAGAATACATCACAGACTGCAGTGCAGTTAGGCAAAAAGGAGAATGTTTACTAAAAAACAAGCAGTACATTCTCTCTAATCTCTATATTTATACATTTAGCTGACAAAGAAATTGGCTTTGTCATATCTGATTCTAAGGTTAGGCAGCTGCATCCTATCTAGTACAAAAGGACCATTAGCACCAGATGGTATCTGATCATAGTTGTTATAAAGAATCTGTGCATCCAATGTTGTGGCAAACTTAGCAAAAAAAAATCAGCCACTTTCTTGGCTTCTCTATAGCAGTGAGCAAAAGTAATATCAGCATGGTTGATTCTGTTTGTAGTATCATCCACAACAATCTTGAGGTAAATATTGTGGGAACTTTTGTTCTTCAACATATCTACAAAAATTTGGGAGTCCATCTCTATGATGCAGTGATGATAACCTCCTTGCATACACAGATGCATTGCAAATTGAGCACGTTAAAGAGCTTCAATAATGTTGTGATCTCTGCAATGCACAGGTGAGGCAAATGTAAACACAAAATCACCCTTACTATCTGTGGCTATTCCTCCTATTCCAGTTTTCCTATTCATATCCAGCAAGCTACCATCTGTATTGATCTTTAAGTACCCCCTCTGAGGCATGCTCCATACTACAGACTTTGTGATAAGTTACGGTCTGAGTTTTTCCACCTTCTCACACAACTTAGGCCACTGCATCAAAAATTTGCACAAAGGAAACATTTGTCCATTGATGATTTGATCAACCAATAGACTTGTTATTCCATTCTTGTATAGTAGAATCTGTTTTGACTGCCATATCTACAAGAGCATCTTGTTGTCCACAACACCCAAAAAATGAATAAAGGTATATCTTGTATCTTCATCCTATGAATTGCATTTTTTCCTGGAGTTTGCCACCAATCTTGCATGAATCCTTTCACTGGTTTGCTCTGGTAAATGATCCCAAGAGGTTGCCCATAGTACTTCCACAGCTTCCTAGCAGGTTCACTATCAATAAACAAGTGCTCGATAGTTTTCGTGTAGGTCGTCGGGCATAGACAATCCATTGGATTTCTCCTCCATTGCCTGCAAATAATATCATTAAAAGGCAGTTTAGATTTAAGAATTCTCCATGAAAAAAAGGAAATTTTAAGTGGAACACTTTTCTGCCAAACTATGTGAATAAGAGCATCTAGCACTCTTTTTTCCCCTTATGATGTCCCCTGCTGATTTGTTAGAAAAAGCACTATCATTAGAACCACTCCAGACCATGTAATCCTTTCTAGTGTAGGATCCAATCCTGATGTCAATGATGTGGTCAACCAACTAGTTAGGAAGAAGATTTTAAAGCTTTTGTCTATCCCAAACCTGATTGACAAAGAAATTATTCACAAGAGTTCTAGTGGGGTGACTATGATCTGGATAGTAAGTGGCTAGAGCCTCATAACCAGTCCAATTGTCCCACCAAAAGCTGCTATGCCATTGATGAACATTCCAGATCATATGAGGTTCAGAGATGGATCTAGCTTGAGTAAGAGCTTTCCAAATGTGAGAGTCACCAGAGACCCAGACTTTAGAAACAGGATAAGCTCTCACGCAATACTTAGCAACAGTGAGCTTAGCCCACAAAGAGTCTTGCTCTCTGAATCTCCATCATTTTTTCATATTGAGAATATCACTAATATCCTTCATGCTTCTAATATCCAAACCCCCTCCTTCTTAGGAAAGCAAAAGTTCTTCCAAGAACTCCAGTGGTACTTGTCCTTATCAGAAGAGGAGCCCCAACAAAATCTAGAAAAATGTTTTTCCATCAACTTAATGATACATTTGGGAGGCGTCAGAGTAGTGAGAATATAAATAGGGAGAGACTGGAGAACATCTTTAATCAAAATGAATTTCCCCCCATTAGAAAGCATACTACTTTGCCAGCCATTAAGCCTCTTAATGACTTTGGACAACAATTTTTCAAAGTACTCATTTCTTTTCCTTCCTATGTAAATAGGACAACCAAGATCCTCAAAAGGGAATTGTTTATCAAGAAAGCTAGTAGAATTCCTTATTTTATTAATTCTACTAGGCCTAGTGCCATGAGCAGTGAGGAAAAAACATTTGTTCTTGTTCATCCTTTGACCAGAACTCTTCTCATAACAGTGTATCTGTTTCATAACCATTTTAATGGACTTAGAATTACCACTAGTGAAGATCACAATGTCATCTGCATAAGAAAGGTGATTAATGACAGGCCCTCTCTTAGACATAGAGAAGGGAATGAAATGATCACTATGTAAAATTTTATTAAGCAGTCTTGCCAGAACCACAACAACAATAATAAAAAGAGAAGGGGAAAGAGGATCACCTTGCTTGAGTCCTTGGGAAGAAGTGAAAAAAATCATTTCTGGTGCCACTTATTATGATGGAGTACCATACATTAGAAATGTTTCCCATGAACAGCTTAATGACTTCATCAGAAAAACCAAATTTATGTAAAAAAAGAGATCGAAGGCCAAGACATTTTATCATATGCTTCGGCCATATCCAATTTGATGACAACATTCCCCCCCCCCCCCCCCCCATATTCTTACTTTTAATAATTTGAACAATTTCTTAAGTTAACAAAATATTTTCAGTAATGAGTCTCCCTTTCAAAAATCCACTTTGATTTTCAGAAATAATATAAGGGAGCAAAGGATTAAGCCTTTTAGAAAGAATCTTAGTGATAATTTTGCAGGAGAAATTACTGAGACTAATAGGCCTGAGTTCAGAAAAATTAGCAGGGGATTCCACTTTAGGGATTAAAGCTAAGAGGGTATGTGAAAAGAATTTGGTCAGTTTTCCTTTAAAAAAGAAGACTGAACAAATTCTATTACTTCCTTCTTAATTATGTCCCAACAATATTAAAAAAACTTACCTGAGAACCAATCTGGTCCAGCAACACTGTCAGAACTCATATAAAAAATAGTGGATTTGATTTCAGCTTCTTGAGGGCAACTGCAGATCAAATCATTATCCTCTTGGCTTATGCAGGTTGGAATACAATCAAGGATTCTAGGATCAAGATTTCTAGCCTTGAGATTAAACATATGCTCAAAGTGCCTTATAGCAGCCTTAGCAATTCTTGAGTTACCAGAAATCCATTTGCCTTTCTTGTTCTTGATTCTATTGATCCCAAGTCTCCTTTTTCTATCCCTTATAATAGAGTGAAAATATTTTGTTACACCCTGTAGTTCTATATATTGAAATTCGTAAGTGTCGGCCGCCCCAAGTGTGGATTTTGGAGTTACTTTCAAGGGCATGTATGGTTGCATGCGTTTAAATTATGATCATGAAGATTTAGTTCAGGTGATAAGCCACGAGAGGATTGGAAAGCAGGTGAATTTCAAAAACTAGGGTTGATGGTCCGACTTGGAGGAAGGATATCTGTTGGAACATGCAGAGTTTTGAGACAAAGCAAAAGCCCAGAGTGAAGTTTATGAAGTCCAGTTTCCAACGCAATAAATCGCTCCTCAATAGGGAATTGGGGTAAGGAGATATGGACATTACAAGTTGGGATGGCAGGCCGGGGAAAACGACCGCGCGAACGCGCGCTAGGGAGTGGCGCGAACGTGCAGGAGGCCAAGGGCCAACTCAGCGCGAACGCGCCACCACGGGGAGCGAACGAGCTGAGCAAATCTTCGGCTCGGGTTAGGGATGGAGATTATATGATCCTATATTAAAATATACATATATATATATATATATATATATATATATATATATATGACATTTGGAGACCATATGGTGTGAATCAGTTCATACATTATTTGATGAAAAGCCCTCGTAACCGTAAAGTGGGGCCCACACGTCGGGATTTTATAAAGGACATATGAAAAATTATATGAATAGTACATGGAAAGTTGAGCAAGTCTTAAGAAGAACCCTTAAGCCAAATGTGTGTATAAGCCCTCCAAAAGGGTGATTTAAGGATACGTTTTCGGGTAATCTGACTTAAGGTGGGACAAGTAGCTTATGAATTGGACTTACCCTCAGAACTGGAATCAGTCCATCCGATTTTCCATGTCTCAATGCTCCATAAATGTGTTGGAGATCCTACTAGGATCGTGCCAGTAGATGAGGTTCAAGTGACAGAAAGGTTGACTTATGAAGAGGTACCCATTGTCATACTAGATAGGTAAGTACGGAGACTTAGAAATAAAAAAGTGGCCTCAGTTAAGGTTTTATGGAGAAAAAACAAACCGAGAAGAAATGCCTTGGGAAGCGGAAGAAAATATAAAGTCCAAGTACCCGCACTTATTTCAAACCCTGGAAGATATCCAAGACGAAATGTCAAGATTATAAAGTATGTATGTTTTCTTTTTATGCTTTGGGGTCATGTATGGCCAAACTTTATTGCTATTATGTTGTAGCCCTGTGAGGCATTGTTATTATGGGCTGTTGTGACAGGATGGTAGTGCCATATTACGAGTGGAAAACTACGGCAAAATTTTCGTAGGATTCGAGTGCTTAACATTCGAGGACGAATGTTCCAAAAGGGGGGAAGAATGTTACACCTCGGAAATTTTTTCGTGGATGCACAGTGAAAGGAATGACTAACGAAGGTCACGAAGTATACGATGTTTCAATAAGTAAGAAATAGCATTTGATGATCTTAATTGAGATTTCAAAGACATTCGAGGTAAGAGAAGAAAGTTTGTCAAGAAAGGCAAGGTATACGTTATGTATCGGAAAAGATTTACGAGTAAAAAGTTAATGATGACTTAATGATGTCTTGGAGAAGAGTTATAATGTCTCTTAGATTGTTAATGAGGTATTAAACAAGTATTAAGAAGGTTCCATAAGGATTGGAGATCAAACTAGTCAACGAGAACGAGTTTCGAAAAAGCTAGGCATTATACGATCCAACATACTGGCCGTATAAAATATACTGGCCGCATGTTAGGCCGTATGTTTTGCCCAGAATGGGGACTTCCACTGGACCAAAGATACGGTCAGACATACGGTCCATATAAAAGATACGGACCGCATGTTGGTCCGTAGAACTGGGTCGGGGCAGGTTTTAAAATTAATATAAAGACCCCAACCTCATTCAATTCATTTCATTTTCTCACTCTACATCTCATGAAATCTCTAGAGAGCTCTCCACACTTCATCCATAAGAACTCAAGAGAAATTAATGATCAACTTCATCAAACCAAGAGAATCAAGTGTAAGAAACTCATTAGGGTTCATCCAAGGCAAGAAATCCCATTGGAAGTGAACTAGGGTTTTGGCTCAAGTAAAGTATTTCCACTCAAGGCTCATTCCCACAATATCTAAGGTAATTTTTATGATCATTTCATGTTGTTTAAGGTATTGAGAGGTTGAAAGACTTGGATTGTGGAAGGAGATAGAAAATGGGTCATGAATGTGAGAATAGTTGCATTTTTAGGTAGTAGTTTGGAATGAGTCATGATTCTTGATATGTCGTGATTATAATTATGTTATAAATGATATTAAGAACATGGGATAAACATTACATTGTGAGCAAATGCAATAGTGCACTATGACTATGGTTATGGATGAATTGAAGTGAAATTTGGGAAATGTGGATAATATAGGTGTATGAAGATTGTTGCTTATGATGTTGTGAATGTTATTATAGACGTTTGGAAGTTGATATATGATATGGGGAAAGTTGTATAAATAAAGAAAATGCTGCCCAATTTTCTCTAGCTTTAGTCAAGTATGCTAAGCTATCAATTATCTAATGTTGATACGAACTCTCTTGAAGGTAGAAACGTGAGCATTGAAGGAGAATGATCAAGCGATAGGATAGCTAAACGAAAAGGTATGTAAGGCTAGTACCTTCTTTCTAAGGCATGACTCTTGTGGCATGAATATTCTTATCTTTCCATGATTTTCCTACTTATCGGGAGTTATGAGTATGATTATAAAGAGCTTTTCATGAGATAAAGAAACGAGATATGTTATGAGCATGACAATGATGATGAGGAGTTCAATCTAAAGATTCTAAAGCTAATGCTCCTATTTACGATTATGTGATGTTGTTCACTGGGGTACACTCACCTTATGTGCTAATTCCTTCAAGGTGAGGCAGAATGCTTATGATTGCTCCACAATGGAATCGGGGGTTCACGACCATACGTCACCCCGATAGAGTATAGTTGTATGCGAGTTTCTATGAATGATTTATGATAAGCATATGATGATGATATTACACCGTGCCTATATGGCCGGGAAGACACCGCTAAGGCGGGCAGCGTATACACCATGCCTAGATGGCATGGGCAGACACCACTAGTGGGCGATATGAGATGGTTACCCCAGATGCAGGAGGCCTGGACGCAGGCTAATGATGATCACATCGTACCTATATGGTCGGGCAACTTATATAGATATGCATACATGATATGATAATGTTTATGAAGTGAGTTAGCATGCTTTATTTCTATCAAATTGACAGTCAGTTACAGGTTGTCCTTTATCTGATGTCTCCTCGGGTCAAAGCCGGATGAAGACCCACAAGGTTTTATTGATGAAATGTTGAGAATATTGAAGATTATTCATGCCTTCGGGAGTAAATCTGTGGAGTTGGCATCTTATAGACTTTGAGATGTGGCGGTACTTTGGTATAATAATTGGATATCTTCAAGAAAAGAGAATGCTTCTTTTCCAGTTTGGCAAGAATTTGTAGATGCCTTCATCCGCCACTATTTACCACCCGAGGTCCGTCGAGTTAGAGCGGATAGATTATTAAAATTGAAGCAAGGAAGTATGAGTACCCGGGAGTAAAGCCTCCAGTTTAATTCATTCGCTAGATATGCTCCGACTATGGTAGCCGACATAGGAGATAGGGTGCACAGGTTTGTGAGTGGCTTAGGGCCACATTTATTTAAGGATTGTCTAGCGGCTTCATTGCAAGATGGGATGGATATTTCCCGCATTCAGGCCCATGCCTAGAACTTAGAAGAGCAACAACATCCACAAAGGGGTGAGCGTGATATTGATAGAGGGCAAAGTAAGAGGTCCAGATCTATGGATGCCGGTAGTAACTATAGATGGGGATCGAGGCAGTCATATTCTAGACACTGTGCCAGTCGGCGACTAGTGCACCTCCTTAGTTTGCAGGAAGGAGATTTGACCGCTCCACTCGTTCAGGACAGGGTCAGAGTTCGAGAGCCTCAGGTTCTCAGTTTGGGGGTGATTATAGTCAGAGGAAACCACCAGTACCGCGATGTAGTTAGTGCGGTAAGTTACATTCTGGTCAGTGTCGCCGAGGTTCAGATGCTTGCTATTCCTGTGGCCAGGTTGGACATATGATGCGAGATTGCCCATTGATGAGTGTTAGAGTTGGGGTTCGCCCCACGTGATCGGGCCGGCTTTTTTTCCGTGCGCCGGTAGGCGTACTCCCGTATTCCACAGTCGAGGTAGAGGCAGAGGGGGAGTGTCTAGTTCAGGTGGTATCCAGCCCCGTATCTATGCTTTAGCCGGACGACAGGATCTTGAGTCCTCCCCGGATGTGGTTACAGGTATACTATCTGTATTTTCTCATGATGTGTATGCATTGATAGATCCGGGTTCTACGTTATCTTATATCACTCCGTATATTGTTGGTTGTATTGGGGTGAAACCCAAGCCAATTAAACCTTTCGAGGTATCTACTCCGGTTGGTGATCCCGTGATAGCTAGACAAGTGTATAAAAATTGTGTAATTGTGATATGTGACCGCAAGACTAAAGTTGATTTAGTTGAGCTGGAAATGTTAGATTTCGATGTAATTATAGGTATGGATTGGTTGGCCTCATGTTATGCTAATGTTGATTGTCGAATGAAAGTAGTTCAATTTCAATTTTCGGGAGAGCCCGTGCTTGAATAGAAGGGTAACACAGCATCTCCGAGAGGTAGGTTTATTTCCTACCATAAGGTAAAGAAGATGATAGCAAAAGGTTACATTTATCACCTAGTCCGAGTTCATGACACCGAAGCAAAGTCGCCAGCTTTCCAATCCGTCCCGGTAGTGAATGAGTTTCCGGATGTATTTCCAAATGAACTTCCAGGTCTTCCTTCGGAAAGAGAGATTGATTTCGCTATTGATGGGTTTCCAGACACCCAGCCTATCTCTATTCCTCCCTACCGAATGGCTCCTGCAGAACTGAAAGAGCTAAAGGCACAATTGAAAGAGTTGCTTGAAAAAGGATTCATTTAGGCCTAGTTCATCACCGTGGGGAGCACCAGTCCTATTTGTGCAAAAGAAAGATTGTTCTGTACGGATATGCACTGATTACAGGCAGTTAAATAAGGTGACGATAAAGAATAAATATCCTCTTTCGAGAATTGATGATTTGTTTGATCAATTAGAGGGTGCCAAGTGGTTTTTCAAAATAGATCTATGGTCAAGTTATCATCAAGTGAGAGTTAAAGAAGAAGATATTCCCAAAACAGCTTTCAGAACGAGATATGGCCATTATGAATTCCGGGTGATGTCATTTGGGTTAACTAATGCTCCGAAAGTGTTTATGAATCTGATGAATAATGTATTTAGGCCTCTTTTGGACCTATTCGTGATAGTGTTCATTGATGATATTCTGGTATACTCTCGGACAGAATCAGAACATGCAGACCATCTACGTATAGTTCTTGGAATTCTTCGGACTCGAGAATTGTATGCAAAGTTTTCAAAGTGCGAGGTTTGGCTGAATTCTGTGACATTTTTGTGCCATGTTATTTTAGATGATGGCATTCGATTGGATACTCAAAAAATTGAAGCTGTGAAAACTTGGCCAAGGCCTACAACGCCCACGGAAGTCCGTAGTTTTCTGGGATTGACAGGTTATTATAGGAGATTCGTGGAAGGGTTTTCATCTATTTCGGCCCCATTGACGAAGCTAACCCAAAAATCAACTAAATTTCAGTGGAATGATGCTTGTGAATGCAGCTTCCAAGAGTTGAAAGACAGACAACCTCCCTCCAAGCCTTGACACTCCCTGCATGCGGCCAGATAGTTATGTTGTATATTGTGATACTTCTGGTGTTGGGTTAGGATTTGTATTAATGCAGCACGGCAAAGTCATTGCTTATGTTTCGAGACAGCTGCGGAAACATGAAAAGAACTATCCAAGTCATAATCTTGAATTGGCTGCAGTTATTCATGCACTAAAGATGTGGAGACATTACTTGTATGGCGTTCACGTTGATATCTATACGGATCACAAGAGTCTTCAATATATTTTCAATCAGAAGGAGTTAAATCTACGGCAGAGGCGGTGGTTAGAGCTACTGAAAGATTATGATGTGAGTATTTTATACCACCCCAGAAAGGCAAATGTAGTAGTCGATGCACTTAGCCATAGATCAATGGGTAGTCTATGTGAGGCTTCTCCGGAGAAGAAGAAATTAATTCGTGAGCTCCACCAACTAGCTAGTCTTGGGATTCGTCTAATTGATTCAGGCAGTGTAGGAATTGATATCAATAATCCAACTGTTTCATCCTTGAACATGGAGGTGAAAGAGCGTCAATATAAAGATCCTCAGTTGAGCCACTATAGAGACACATTTCATGAAAAAAAGAAGTCTCCATTTGAAACTTCTATAGATGGAGTTCTTAGATACCGAGGCAGGCTATGTGTTCCGAATGTTACAGAATTACGTCGTCGAATTCTAGAAGAAGCTCATTATTCTCGGTATTCTATTCACCCAGGTGCAACAAAGATGTATCATGATCTTAAGTTAATGTATTGGTGGGATGGAATGAAGAAAGACATAGCAGAATTTGTAGCTCAATGTCCAAACTGTCAACAAGTGAAAATCGAGCATCAAAAGCTAGGAGGATTATTGCAAGCAATAGAGATCCCTACTTGGAAATGGGAAGTGATCAACATGGATTTTATCGTGGGGTTACCTCGTTCCCGAAGTAAATATGACTCCATATGGGTGATCGTGGACAGACTCACCAAATCAGCTCACTTTCTTCCAGTCAAAACTACATATTCAGTAGAAGATTATGCCAGGTTATATCTTAAGGATATTGTGCGACTTCATGGTGTCCCGGTGACCATTATTATGATAGAGGAGCACAATTTACAGCTAATTTCTGGAAATCTTTCCAAAAAGCTTTGGGTACTCAAATAAAGCTTAGCACAACATTTCATCCGCAAACCGATGGGCAAGCCGAACGTACCATTCGCACCTGGAAGATATGCTACGGGTACGTGTACTAGATTTCAATGGGTAGTTGGGATGACCACTTACCCCTTATTAAGTTTGCATACAATAAATGCTCATTCCAGTATCCAAATGGCTCCGTATAAAGCTCTATATGGAAGGAAGTGTAGATCTCCAATTGGGTGGCTTGAAGTAGGAGAGGTATAGCTAATAGGCCCTGAGTTGATTCAACAAGCAGTGGAAAAGGTTAAGGTGATCCGAGACCGACTATTGACAGCCCAAAGTCGCGTAATGCGGACAACCGGCGGCGAGACTTAGAATTTCAAGTTGATGACTGGGTATTCTTAAAGGTGTCGCCAATGAAAGGAGTGATGAGATTTGGTAAGAAAGAAAAATTGAGTCCTCGATATATAGGACCTTATAGGATTGTCCGCGGGGACAAGTAGCTTGCGAATTGGACTTACCCTCGTAATGGAATCGTCCATCCGGTTTTCCATGTCTCAATGCTCGTCAAATGTGTTGGAGATCCTACTAGGAACGTGCCAGTAGATGAGGTTCAAGGGACAGAAAGGTTGACTTATGAAGAGGTACCCATTGCTATACTAGATAGGCAAGTACGGAGACTTAGAAACAAAGAAGTGGCCTCAGTTAAGGTTTTATCGAGGAAAAAAAAACCGAGAAGAAATGACTTGGGAAGCGGAAGAAAATATGAAGTCCAAGTACCCGCACTTATTTCAAACCCCGGAAGAGATCCAAGACGAAATGTCAAGATTATAAGGTATGTATGTTTTCTTTTTATGCTTTGGGGTTGTGTGTGGCCAAACTTTATTGCTATTATGTTGTAGCCCTGTGAGGCATTGTTATTATGGGCTGTTGTGACAGGATGGTAGTGCCATATTACAGGAAAAACTCTGGCAAAATTTTCGTAGGGTTCCCGAGTGCTTAACATTCGAGGACGAATGTTCCGAAAGGGGGGGAGAATGTTACACCTCAAATTTTTTTTCGTGGATGCACAGTGAATAGACTAACGAAGGGCACGAAGTATGCGATGTTTCAATAAGTAAGAAATAGCATTTGATGATCCTAATTGAGATTTCAAAGACATTCAAGGTAAGAGAAGAAAGTTTGTCAAGAAAGGCAAGGTATACGTTATGTATCGGGAAAGATTTACGAGTAACAAGTTAATGATGACTTAATGATATCTTGGAGAAGAGTTATAATGTCCCTTAGATTGTTAATGAGGTGTTAAACAAGTGTTAATAAGGTTCCATAAGGATTGGAGATCAAACGAGTCGACGAGAATGAGTTTCGAAAAGTCAAGCATTATACGGTCCAACATACTGGTCGTATAAAATATACTGGCCGTATGTTTGGCTGTATGTTCCGGAGGTGCCATTGCTTAATATTTTGTGTATACATATTTTGGGCACGACGGGGTCCTGTCCCGTCCATATGTCTAGTACTCTAGTAGAGGCTCGTAAATACGTATGTGTGGGTAGTATGGTCTCACGATGTCCCTATTGTATGTATACTATTTTGATAGACGAAGGGCTTATGTATATAAAGGTAAATATGTTTCAAGTGAAAATGGTTCTCCGATGATTATAAGCATGAGAATAATGAATGAACGCAGGATGAGCACGTTGAGTAATAGAATGGGTGGTGCTCGGTGGTTAGCCCCGGGTACCAGTCATGGCCCCTAGTCGGGTCGTGACACTAAAAACTTATAAAAGGGGATTTACCCCTTTAAACAGCAACCAAACACCCTCTAAGCCTCCCCAAACCTCTGGAAACTACCACCAACTTCCACTCATCAATATTCACGCAAATCAAAGTATAATTTTCGAATTTCAGTCCAGACAACATATAGTTGCGATTATAAAATCGTACAGCGCTGCGCTTTGGCTTAATTCCAAGAAGAAAAGTGAAGATATAGCAATGATATTGGGAGTAAGGTATGAATCTCTTATTATTAATGTTAATTTCGGTTTATTTACGGAGGTAAAGTCGTTAAACAATTGTGTGGCGAATTGGTTAGTTATGGAAATTGGAAAACACCGCGTAGGGTGTTTTTTGGAATATTTTGGTGTTGATAATGATCTTATTGTCGTTGTGGTTGTTGTTGTTGTTGTTGGTTGCTGAATATAATTTTAGGCTAGCCATATAAACAGGGGAGATGCTGCCCGATTTTTGGCAGGATATAAAGTAGTTTAATTTGAAAGCTCAAGTACAAGGACATGACAATAAGCCTAACGATAGTATGAATTATTTCGAATGTAGATTTACGTGCTCCAAAGGATAAGCGTAGGTATTAAGAGACCGAGCAGGTATGTTAAGGCTCGACCCTTTCTTTCAAAGGCATTATTCCTAAGTTATGATTTCATATATGTTTCCATCCTCTTCTTACCTCCAAAAGTTAGATGTTCATGATTCTTAATAAGTATCTTATGATACCAAGGAAAAGATGTTTTCTATGAGGATTATGATGGCAATGATGGCTTCATGTTTAAAGGTCTCAAGCTTATGGTTTCATTGTGAATATGAATATGAGAATGTT
This sequence comes from Lycium ferocissimum, assembly GCF_029784015.1. Lineage (NCBI taxonomy): Eukaryota > Viridiplantae > Streptophyta > Magnoliopsida > Solanales > Solanaceae > Lycium > Lycium ferocissimum. The sequence continues at coordinate 75,814 of NW_026715463.1, read as the reverse complement.
AAACTATTTCTTGATCCTCAATTTTATTCATGGATGATGACTCTTTTTTCTAAAGGTTCCAAAGTGTATTAATTGACGCTTTATGAGAATTATGATCTTATTCTATGCTTTCCCTTGATATTATCTTCATTGATAGTCTCACCTCATAATGCTAGTTCCCTCAAGGTGAGACATGACGGTCATGATTATTCCATAGCACAATCGGAGGTTACCGACCATACGTCACTCCGATAGAGTCATAGCTTTTGATTGGGCTCTTATGCATGCTTATGTTATGATGATTACACCGCGCCTATATGGCCGGGCAGCACCACTACGGTGGGCGTAGTGGGCGGCTTATAGATGATTACACCGCGCCTATATGGCTGGGCAGCACCACTACGGTGGGCGTAGGGGGTGGCTTATGGATAATGATAACACTGTGTCTATATGACACGGGCAGCACCACTAGTGGGCGGCGTGAGATGCTTACCCCGGACGAGGGCTAATGATGTTATTGATTCAGACAGTTTATGTATGTATGTGTGATATGTTCTAAAGATAAAAGTGAGCATGCATGATTCCACCTCAAGAGGCACTCAGATGTACAGGTTACTCTTTTATCTCATGATATGCTCTATATTTCCATCATGTTGTTATTCATGCTCTGTATCCCTTACTATGTTATTATTCATGCCTTGCATACTCAGTACATTATTTGTATATATGTCCTTTCTTGTGGACGCTGCGTTCATGCCCGCAGGTTCTGGTAGCCAGCCGAGTGAGCCAGAACTGTAGGACCTCTCCTCAGCCTCCGCCAGTGAGCTCTATTTGGATTTGAGCTTCAGCCCCTTTTGTTATGCTATTCTGCTGTGTACATATTTGGGTATGTGTGGCTTGTCTCCGTCCTTTCTCTGATCCGTTTTCCATAGAGGTCTCCGTAGACAATGATGTGTAGCCGTGATGTTATGCACTGCGTCGGCACTTGTTTTTGTTGTACAAGATATGCGGCACTAATCGGCTTGCGCCGTTACTCTCAATAATTATGTTGATATGTATACGTGGCCGTGAGTTCTCAAGATGGTGTTTCTTGTGTTGATTGTTCAGGAGACAGTATAACTCAGTTATGGATTGTGTATGGGCTCAGGATAATCAGTGAGAAATAGATGCAAGCATAGGAGTGCTCGGCCAGTAAGGGTCAGGCACTTGTCACTGCTCATCGGTTTGGGTCGTGACAAATGTGGTATCTGAGCAGTTCGTCCTAGGGATTGTCTAAGACCGTCTCCGCAGTCCCCGTTTATGGTGTGAAGCCCATACTTATAAACGGAGGTCACAGGCATTTAGGAATCATTGGCCTTTCTTTCTATCTTAGATCGTGCGCAAGAGCCGTAGTTCAGAGAGATCGTTTCGCCCCTTTTTCCCGTAGGTAAGTGCGCATCGACGAAAGACGAGAGAGATCGGCCTCGGACGGTGGGGTGCTAAGAAGGCCCCCAGAGTAGATCCAGGACCGACCAGGAGGAGCCTCAGTTATTCCATTGAGATTGATCCCTCGGAGGACCCAGCGACTATTCCTCTAGAGTTTTTAACTTCCGTGGAGGAGGACCCCCTGGGGACAAGAGGACACGGACCCATCCGAGGGTTCGTCGGGGGACACCGGAGGAGGAGATCCCGAGACCGTACTGGGCCGCTTCCCGTGGAAGAGCACTACGTCCGACCGCTACCCGGCGAGTGTTACGGATTACTTTAGCCCTTTAACCCGGCCGTCGGTAAACCAGAGTTGCCCGATTATCCATGTCCCTCGGACTCGTATGAGAGAGATGATGAAGGCCGACGAGCGAGATGGTGGGTAGACGATGACGAAGAGCACACTTCACTTTATAGTCCACCAGATCAGACTAGAGACCGATCGACTACGGGCATATGAGTCTTTATTGGAGATTCCTATGTATGTGCACTTGTTGTAGATTATTACTTATTAGCGGCAACCGGAAATCCTAAGGGGACCGATAACCAAGTATTTATACGTAACGGCGAGCGGCGACCAAGGTGTTTTCACTACCATTGGGAATCTTGAAATCTTGGATGGAAGGTAGCCATACACACAGATGAAAGGTTAATATTGAGGATTAAAAAGGCCAAAATAGTATTTGTTTGGTCGGAAGAGTAAGAGATCCTTTCTAATTTGGAGGGAGATGTATTACGAGAATGTTTTGAAATCTGTTAAGACTTCAACTTGCTCTAGATGATGTGATGAAGGTCATGTAGTAAGGTGTGTGCGATCATACCAGCACTGACGTACCGGATTTCATCAGAGTTTCAAGGTTAAGCGTGCTGGGGTGAGAGAAATACTAGGATGGGTGACCCCAGGGAAGTGTACTAAGAGTCCTACAAAGTCAGACATAAGAGGCAGATGGGAAATTAGAGTAATCTAAGGGAAATTGGAGTATGCGGAGTGGTTGGAAACTTTAAATGATCGCGAAGGATGAGGCAGATTTGACCGGCAAAGAGAAAGAAGGTGCATCACAGCTTTAGAATTAGGATAGGTTTGAAAAGTATTCGGAAGTACTTTGTAAGCGAGGCGTTAGAAAAAATATATATATATGCGTATGATATCCCATATGTGGCTGTATCAACGGGTATGTGCATCCCAGCAACCGATGTTGCGGTATATGTGTCACGACCCAACCCCGTAGGCCGTGACTAGTGCCCGAGTTGGGCACCCAAACACACTCATCGAACCCAAATCATACACAGCTGACTTACGCGTATGCAAAAAAATCAAACTGTTTCAAACACATCTCAAACCCATTCATATATATATACATATATCGAAAGCCGACAAGGCTATCCGATGGCGCATTGGCCCAAAACATATAATATACAAACACACCTGTACCGGATAGGCACATAACCCACATATACGTCTACAGGCCTCTAAACAACCCAACAATCATATATGACGGGACAAAGGGCCCCGCCGTACCCCCGAACACACACACATATATGCAACGAACGAGTATGTACCAAGACGTAGGCTCCGAGATAAAAGGAGCACTCCAACACACAGATAGGTCTCCCTAAACCGGCGGGTCGCCAAACCGGTCGTCCGTACCGCGGGCATGAAACGCGCCCCCGAAGAAAGTGGGTCGACGGAATATGTACCGAGTATGCAAAGCGTTAAAATACAAGAGAAATAAATCGAGTCACACTCGAAACAGAGTACCGGAAGTAAGTACATTTCCAAAATGCCAAATGTTTATTTTCAAAATAGAAAGCATGCAAAAGTATACGTAAAAATATGGTCGCCCGCCCGTCGATGGCGCCATAACACAAAGATAACACCGAAGGTTTCAAATCTCCGTACAACCCCGAACGCAACACATCATCACAACACATCATAAGCCATATCACAGCATAACTTCATAAACGGAACCCGGCCCTATGGCGAGGTCTCGGGAACCGTAACACAGCATAACGCCGGAATGTATCATAGTGCGCACGACAACATAACCGGCCCGGGAACCGGCGAACGAGGTACCAACAAACCGCACGAGCAGAGTCGTGAGTAACCATATGCATAAAATCGTTATCATAGGTTCAAAAAGTAAGTAAAATGACCGTACTTGGGAATCGGGAAAATCGTCATACCAAACTCTCTCAAACGTCATCAGAAAAGTACAAAGGAAGGTCGCGGGACCCACGGACGAGTGTCAACCCGAGCCGGGCCCGCCTATGGAAAACATACTCATCACACGTCATACAACCTCCCACGACGATATCGAGGCAATCCGAGCCCTTAGTCGAAAGTTATGAGCGTTCGTAGTTTCAACATCGTTTAAGAATAAAACTCTTTTGAAAACCAAATTTTTATGCAACTTTAAAATCAATTTTTTTCCAACAACATCAAAACCAATATTTTCCCACATCAACATACGAGTACCAAAAGACAAACGCGAATCATAGACATGCTCGGATTGTGAGAATGGAATTTCCTCGAGGCTAGTATCGTAGCCTATATTCAACTAAGACATGCCAAAAGAAAGAAGAGTTAAGCTTTACATACCTCGCTTGCACACAACGGTAATCCAAATCAAACTTATATCTCGAATTCTCCAAGATCTACATAACATCAATAAATACCAACGTCAACCAAGCATTTAGAAGTTCATTTCCAACTAACACACAATCCTACGGAAATTTGGGCAAAGACTTCCTTTATAAATAGACCAACCCCGAGAATTCAACTCTGCCAAATTCAACAACACAACAACACCAACAATCATTCCAATAATATCCATAATCAATTCAAACATATTTGAACACTAAAGATTCTTCTCCACACATTCCAACAACATTTCAATTATGCTTACCACAACTACATACTTACAAACCAATATGTAATCAAACTAACGCATATTCAATTATCAATCCAAAACCATTCAAGAACTCTTTAAATAATTCATACAATATTTCCAACAACCCAACAAATACTCCAATCCACCCGAAATGGTCCCCAAACCCGAGAACCTCAACTCTAACACATTTCTCGGTTTCAAATCATAATTTACTCCAACAATCCATGCTTTAATCATGTCATTTCCATAAACATAAAAATTACACTAAATACACAAAATCTTCCAAAACAGCCCACAACACTTACAATACCAATTCGAATCATTAAACTCTTATTTCCAACATAGAATCTACATAACAACAACAACCAAAACTCTAAGAAAGATTGATTCATTTCTTGGCACACATGAAGGGCCTTATTCGGCCAACATAACAACATACACACTTCATGATTTTTATTCATTTCAACACACCACAATAACCAAACACACTACATAGAAGTCATGCACCACTTTTAACAACACACACCCATGCACGGCCAATTTCCATACTCACGGCCTCAACTTCAATCACCAAATTTCCATGAATTTCATCCATATGAACACACAACAACACACATAAACCTTCCATAACTCATAAAACATAATTAGAATTTACCTTTCTTCACAAATCCTCAACTTGTCCAAAGTTGGCCAAGGATGAAAACGAACAATCCAACGCTTGAAACAACAACTCCACGTTATCAAGCACCCTCCAATTAGTAGATTTTCTTAGAAGAAATAATTTTGGGAAGGCTTAATCTTGGTCTTGATTTTTTTGGAACTATGGCCGAATGGGAGGTTTTTTGCTCTCAAAGGTTCTTGATTTTTCTAGGTGATGAAAATGATGAAGAAATGGTCCCTTTGAGTCATCCTTTTATTACAACTAATGGCCAACCATGTGGCCATGGCCCACCCAAGAGTGGCCGGCCACATGGCCCCTTTGTTCCCAATAATTTCCAACTTTCAAGACTTCCACTTTTGGTCCCAAATTTTTCAAAATGTTCCCATGCCAATAATATCATACACACTTAGGTCTCACGACAAAATCGGAGGTCAAACGTCTCGACTTCGTATCCCGGAATGGTCTTAACCCTAACTTTTCGTAGTTAACCCGAATCGTCCCGTCGTTCAAAATACGGGATGTAACAATATGGAAGGCATTAATCGAACAGGGTAGTGAAGTTTAAGTGACAAACGTTACCAGGTAAGCTGTTGTTATTTTCACTACAAGTTAGGTTTGGAAAGTTCTAATGCAATGACATCCGGGAAAGGGAAAGGTAAGGAGATCAAAATGTCGACAAAAAAAAATGTAAGAAACGAGGGTGAGTGAAGCTTCCAAGAGAGACGACGAGCAAGGCAAGGGACTATTGGATAAGATTCGAAGGTAGGCATGCGAAAGGGATAAAGTGTGGTAGTATGGAACAAAAGAGGAATGTGTGGGGTCAGAGAACAGACTTCGATAAGTGGGACTAAAAGATAGTGACCACAACTAGGAATGTGAAGTAAGAGAAAGAATGATCAGGCCTTGCAACGATGCTAAGAGATTTTCAGCTCTTGAGAGGTATATAAAGGGATAAATGTGTAGTCATATTGACATGGTTGCCTCGGACATGGAGAAGCTTTCCTAAAAGATGACTTAAGAATAGAACGGATTTGCACGTTTAAAGGAATATTTCACGAACTTCAGGGTCGATACTGTAAATAACAAGAGGAGAAGGGCGCTCGAGGAGGAAGGAACCCAAGGAAGGTTAAGGATGAAAGTAGGGAAAGTATACTAATGGGCTGATCGAAGGAAGAGGAGAGCATTTAGGAGTAAGGTAACTGGAAATCTTTAACCACGGGAGTAAGAAGGATACCTTAATGATTTGGCCATAAGAAACCGATCAATCATCGAGATAAGAACGAGGATGATGTGTCGACACAATTAATTAGAAAATTAAGGACATGGAACAAGAATTCCTGTAAAGACCGAGAGATTCAATCATAGAGGAAATAGAATGGAATATGTATGGAAGACAAACCGGCCGTAGCGTCAGAAAGAAAAATAAAGGCTCGATAAACGAAAAAAGGAAGAGAGTGTAAATTGTAAGGATTTCGTGATAAGAATAAGAAGTAGCAGAAAATTGGAAGAAATAAAACGCGCAGCTGTGATGCAAGCAAGTAGTTAGGGAGGATTACAGATAAGTGGGCCAAGAGAATGAAAGGATTAGTAGTGGAAACGGAATATTGACTCTTAATAGTATGGTACGGACGTAAAGTGAAACAGGGAACTCAAAGTGAGAAAATGAAAATTTAGAGATGCTATAGGCGAAGACGGGAAGAAAGACGAAGGGTAAAAGAGTAGAGCATACTCGAACACTTCGTAAAGGGCGTAATGAATCCTAAAGTCCTCATTAACTCGAAGGTTGAAGAAATTAGTAATCATACAGGACAAAGGTGTGAAAAGACAGTAAAGAAGGCATCGGAAGTAAATCTGACCTGTATAAGTATCCCGACTGGATACAAGATCGCAACTAGTAAGAAAGCAGACGAGTCAAACCATTCGATATAGGAACTCCGGTCTTAAAAAGATCATGAAGGGTGGCAGATATTTATCGAAAATGATGGGTACTCGAAGGCTACTGGTGTATAAGGACCTCCTTAAAAAGGGGGGAAGGGCTTGGTAGACTTGAAAGGAATTATGACGTTCCCAATCCCCAGAAGAAGAAATGTATTAGCCTGAGTTCAAAGTTTGAAACATTGGCGTACCAAGAAGGTATTAAGCAGGGAAAGAAACGGATTGAAGATAAATATACCATGAGGCTAGCCGAGGGAGAAAGTATGATAGAAAATAAGGAGATTAATAGTTCAAGAGAACGCTTCACATTAACACAAGTCATGACATTATTAGACCGTGGTTCGAATCCCTTGTACTGGGAAGATTCGCGCTGCGCCTAAATACGCAGCGATATATCTTAAAGGGTAATAATAGAAAATAAGGAAGGTATCCAAGCTACTTTCACAGACAATAATGAAAAGGATGACGAACCCAAAGAACACCTTGGGTGGCAATAAAAGGAAGTTTTGGTGTGAGAAAGGATGAAAATTTTGGCAAACAGTATCACCGATTATAAGAATTATGCTGAATATGAGGGCCTGTACTATGGAATACTATGGACCCATCAACGTGAGGTTGTGCCCAATTAAATTGGTACAAAGGCAACACTGGCAAGTCAACAGGGGATAACAGCTAATTAAGCGATCACCAGTATAGGGGAATCACGGATAAGTGCAAATATATTGGAAGGAAGATGTGGCAAAGTGTGAAATTGCCATAGCCCTATCATCACAAGTCACATCGCAAGAATTGAAGAAAAGAAACTAAAGGAAAAGTTTGGTAGGGGCTTAAAAAAATGTTGTGAGCTATGAAAATAGTTGGAGCTCGGATTATGAGTTTGTCATAAGTGTAACTGTACTACGAAGGATAATAAATAGTGAGGGAACATTATGTATATATGCATGTAAAACATTATAGTGAGGATATTGGTATAACTGATCTTGGAGACGAATTGGGATTGAGTAGCGATAAAGTAATGTTACACAACATTTGGGGTGACAGGATAAGAGAGATTGTGACGAGTATGTAAAGGATCAGAGGGTCTGACTAATGAGCTACAAGGAGTTAGTACAGCGCGTATCTGAGATCAATGGGTACAAAAAGAGATAGCCCTAGATGGCATTAAAGGAATGAGCGCAAAAAGGTGCCGTATTTGAGCAAGGAAGCTAACCACTAATAGGGAAACAAGGAGCGAGAAAAAGGGAGTACTTGCAGGACGATGAATAGTTATGGCACGGCAAGTCAAGACTACGATAATGGAGACAGAACGAGAGCGAGATACTAGTTGATACCTGATGATGTACATAAAAACAAAGAGGTGATGGAACGCATAGATTAGTCCAATGAAAAAGTTGAGAGAGAACGAGGACGGACCAATCCAATGTATAACCCAAGTACATGGTGATCAGACCCTAAAGGAAGAATAACCATTCTAAGGAATCAAAGATGATGTCGCGGGTTGGCAATACTGCAACATTCGAGGATGAATGTTTTAAGGGGGGAGGAATGTTACACCCCGTAGTTCTATCTATTGAAATTCGAAGTGTCGGCCGCCCCGAGTGTGGATTTTGGAGTTACTTTCAAGGGCATGTATGGTTGCATGCATTTAAATTATGATTATGAAGATTTAGTTCAGGTGATAAGCCACGAAAGGATTGGAAAGCAGGTGAATTTCGAAAACTAGGGTTGATGGTCCGACTTGGAGGAAGGATATCTGTTGGAACATGACGAGTTTTGAGACAAAACAAAAGCCCAGAGTGAAGTTCATGAAGTCCAGTTTCCAATGCAACAAACTGCTCCTCAATAGGGCATTGGGGTAAGGAGATATGGACATTACAAGTTGGGATGGCAGGCCAGGAAAATAGCCTGCGCGAACGCGCTGAGCAAATTTTAGGCTCGGGTTAGGGATGAAGATTATATGATCTGAGTACAAGAATATATATATATATATATATATATATATATATATATATATATATATATATATATATATATATATATATATATATGTGTGTGTGTGTGTGTGTGTGTGTGTGTATATGTGTGTGTGTGTATATGTGTGTGTGTGTGTGTGTGTATATATATATATATATATATATATATGACATTTGAAGACCATATGGTGTGAATCAGTTCATACGTTATTTGATGAAAAACCCTCGTAACCGTAAAGTGGGGCCCACATGCCGGCGTTTTATAAAGGACATATGAAAAATTATATGAGTAGTACATGGGAAGTTGAGCAAGTATTAAGAAGGACCTTTAAGCCAAATGTGGGCATAAGCCCTCCAAAAAGGTGATTTAAGGATACGTTTTCGGGTGATCTGACTTAAAGAGGCCACAACGCCATTATAAGTTTGGAATTTGGAAACACACCAAAAACTAAAGTTGTAGATAATTGAATTATCTTTCCAACCATAGGTTGTGGGACCTCAAAAAATATCGGGATCGTGAGTTATGATATTTTTACTGAAGCCTGCGCGAACGCGCTGGCAGTGGAATAAGCCAGCGCGAACGCGCTGACCATTTTTTAGGTCGGTGCAACCCGAGCCTAAAAACTTATAAAAGGGAATTTATCCTCTTAAACAGCAACCAAACACCCTCTAAGCCTCCCCAAACCTCTGGAAACTTCCACCAACTTCCACTCATTAATTTTCACGCAAATCAAAGTATAATTTTTGAATTCCAGTCCAGACAGCGTATAGTTGCGATTATAAAATCGTATAGCGGCGCGTTTTGGCTTAAGTCCAAGAAGGAAAGTGAAGATATAGCAATAATATTGGGAGTAAGGCATGCATCTCTTATTATTAATGTTAATTTCGGTTTATTTATGGAGGTAAAGTCGTTAAACAATTGTGTGGAGAATTGGTTAGTTATGGAACGTAGGGTGTTTTATGGAATATTTTGGTGTTGATAATGATGTTATTGTCGTTGTGGTTGTTTTTGTTGGTTGCTTAATAATAATTTCGGGCTAGCCATATAAACAGGGGAGATGCTGCCCGATTTTTGGCAGGATATAAAGTAGTTTAATTTGAAAGCTCAAGTACAAGGACACGACGATGAGCCTAACGATAGTATGAATTCTTTCGAATGTAGATTTATGCGCTCCAAAGGATAAGTGTAGGTATTAAGAGACCGAACAGGTATGTTAAGGCTCGTCCCTTTCTTTCAAAGGCATGATTCCTAAGTTATGATTCCATATATGTTTCCATCCTCTTCTTACCTCCAAAAGTTAGATGTTCATGATTCTTAATAAGTTTCTTATGATACCAAGGAAAAGATGTTTTCTATGAGGATTATGATGACGATGATGGTTTCATGTTTAAAGGTCTCAAGCTTGTGGCTTCATTGTTAATATGAATATGAGAATGTTAAACAGTTTCTTGATCCTCAATTTTATTCATGGATGATGACACTTTTTTCTAAAGGTTCCAAAGTGTATAAATTGACGCTTTATGAGATCTCTAAACTGTATAAATTGACGCTTTATGAGAATTATGATCTTATTCCATGCTTTCCCTTGATGTTATTCTTCATTGATAGTCTCACCTCATAATGCTAGTTCCTTCAAGGTGAGACATGACGGTCATGATTATTCCATAGCACAATCGGAGGTTACCGACCTTACGTCACTCCGATAGAGTCATAGCTTTTGATTGGGCTCTTATGCATGCTTATGTTATGATGATTACACCGCGCCTATACGGCTGGGTAGCACCCTACGGTGGGCGTAGTGGGCGGCTTGTAGATGATTACACCGCGCCTATATGGCTGGGTAGCACCACTGTGGTGGGCGTAGGGGGCGGCTTATATATAATGATAACACCGTGTCTATATGGCACGGGCAGCACCACTAGTGGGCGGCGTGAGATGATTACCCCCGATGCGGGCTAATGATGTTATTGATTCAGACAGTTTATGTATGTATGTGTGATATGTTCTAAAGATAAAAGTAAGCATGCATGATTCCGCCTCAAGAGGCACTCAGATGTACAGGTTACTCTTTTATCTCATGATATGCTCTATATTTCCATCATTTTATTATTCATGCTCTGTATCCCTTACTATGTTATTATTCATGCCTTGCATACTCAGTACATTATTTGTATAAACGTCCTTTCTTGTGGACGCAGGATTCATGCCCGCAGGTTCTGATAGCCAGCCGAGTGAGCCAGACCTGTAGGACCTCTCCTCAGCCTCCGCCAGTGAGCTCTATTTGGATTGGAGCTTCAACCCTTTTTGGTATGCTATTCTGCTGTGTACATATTTGGGTATGGCAGGGCCTTGTCCTGTCCTTTCTACAGTCTGTTTTCCATAGAGGTCTGTAAACAGTGATATGTCGCCGTGATGTTATGCAGCCTCGTCGGCGCTTGTTTTTGTTATACAGTATATGTAGCAGCCTAATCGGCCTGCGCTGTTACTCTCAATGATTATGTTGATATGTATATGTTGGCCGTGAGTTCTCAAGATGGTGTTTCTTGTGTTGATTGTTCAGGAGACAGTATAACTCAGATATGGATTGTGTATGGGCTCAGGATAATTAGTGAGAAATAGATGCAAGCATAGGAGTGCGCAGCCAGTAAGGGTCAGGCACTCGTCACTGCTCATCGGTTTGGGTCATGACAAAAGTGGTATCAGAGTAGTTCGTCCTAGGGATTGTCTACAGACCGTGTCCGGTAGAGTCCTGTTTATGGGTGTGAAGCCGGCCACACTTATAAATAGGAGGCTGCAGGGCATTTAGGAATCATTGACCTTTCTTTCTATCTTAGATCGTGCGATAGAGCCAGAGTCTAGGAGAGATCGTTTCTGACCCTTTTTCCTGTAGGTAAGTGCAGACTGACGAAAGATGAAGAGATCAGCCTCGGACAGTGGGGGTGCTAAGAAGGCCCCCAGAGTAGATCCAGGACCCCAGGCTCCAGGACCAAGCAGGAGGAGCCTCAGTTATTCCATTGAGACTGATCCCTCGGAGGACCCAGCGACGATTCCTCCAGAGTTTTTGACTTCCAGGGAGGAGGACCCCTCAGGGGACAGTTATGACACGGACCCATCTGAGGGTTCGTCTGGGACACCGGAGGAGGAGATCCCCGAGGCCGTACCAGCTGCTCCTGTGGCAGAGCACTACGTCAGACCAGCTACCCCGGTGAGTTACGGATTACTTTAGCCCTTTATCCTGGCCGTCGGTAAACCAGAAGTTGCCCGATTATCCATGTCCCTCGGACTCAGATGAGAGAGATAATGAAGGCCAGACGAGCAGATGGTGGGTAGACGATGACGAAGAGCACACTTCACTTTATAGTCCACCAGATCAGACTAGAAACTGATCGACTACAGGTATATGAGTCTTTATTGGAGATTCCTATGTATGTGCACTTGTTGTAGGTCATTACTTATTAGCTGCAAGCGAAAATCCTAAGGGGACCGTTAACCAAGTATTTATAAGTAACGGCAAACGGCGACCAATGTGTTTTCACTACCATTGGGAGTCTTGAAATCTAGGATGGAAGGTAGCCATACACACAGATGAAAGGTGAATACTAATAATGATAATGATAGATAATGATAACACCGTGTCTATATGGCACGGGCAGCACCACTAGTGGGCGGCGTGAGATGATTACCTCGGACGCGGGCTAATGATGTTATTGATTCAGACAATTTATGTATGTATGTATGTGTGATATGTTCTAAAGATAAAAGTGAGCATCCATTATTCTGCCTTAAGAGACACTCAGATGTACAGATTACTCTTTTATCTCATGATATGCTCTATATTTCCATCATGTTATTATTCATGCTCTGTATCCCTTACTATGTTATTATTCATGCCTTACATACTCAGTACATTATTCGTACTGACGTCCTTTCTTGTGAATGCTGCGTTCATGCTCGCAGATTCTGGCAGCCAGCCTAGTGAGCCAGACCTGTAGGGCCTCTCCTCAGCCTCCGCTAGTGAGCTCTATTTGGATTGGTGCTTCAGCCCTTTTTGGTATGCTGTTCTGCTATGTACATATCTGGGTATGGCAGGGCCTTGTCCTGTCCTTTCTACAGTCTGTTTTCCATAGTGGTCTGTCGACAGTGATGTGTAGCCGTGATGTTATGCAGCCTCGTCGGCGCTTATTTTTGTTGTACAGTATATGTAGCAGCCTAATCGGCTTGCGCTGTTACTCTCAATAATTATGTTGATATGTATACGTTGGCCGTGAGTTCTCAAGATGGTGTTTCTTGTGTTGATTGTTCAGGAGACAGTATAACTCAGTTATGGATTGTGTATAGGCCCAGGATAATCAGTGAGAAATAGATGCAAGTATAGGAGTGCTCGGCTAGTAAGGGTCAGGCACTCGTCACGGCTCATCGGTTTGGGTCGTGACATATTTTCTATTGGTGTCTCCTTCTTCAAACCATTTAATCTTGGCCTTTTGCTTCAGGATAGAGTCTTGCTTGTTAAGCCAATAGACATATTCAGCATGCCCTTTGTTAACTTCTTGTCTACTATTCTCCGGTCTAAGGATAAGATCTTCATCTTCTAGATATTGCATTTTAGTTTCCTACGTATCAAATTGATCATGCACATGACCAATTTCTTCCCTTGACCATGCCGAAAGTCTTTTAGCCACACTTCTAAGCTTGTTTTGAAGAATCCGCACAGGGTTCCTAGTAACATTTTGGCTCCAGTCCATTCTAACAATCTCAAGAAAATGATTCTGAGTAGTCCAAAAATCCAGGAATTTAAAGTACTTGGGACCACATAGTTGTCCATTGTCACATTTAAAAAGCAATGGCCTGTGATCAGAGCTAGTTCTAGCTAAATGCCTGACAGAGTTGTTAGCATACTTGGTGGCCCAATCATCATTAATAAACACTTTATCTAGCCTCATCCAAATCCTCTTGTTTGGTCTCCAGTTGTTGCACCAAGTATACCTCGATCCATTGAAACCAACATCTGACATACCACATGAATCCATACATTCTGTAAAATCAAAGCTTCTGGAGTTTTTGTGGGATAATCCTCCAAGCTTTTCTTCTGGATGAAGAATGACATTGAACTCCCCACCAATACTCCATGGGCCTTTAATTAACTTATTCAGATCTTCCAAGCTGTTCCATAGGTCTTTTCTTTCAGTATTAGTACACTTTGCATACACAGCTGTGACATATATCTTATCACTACCATGGTTCTTATGGATGCTAAGGGTAACATGTTGCTCATGGTTTTGTAGGATAGAGACAGTACAATTGTCTCTCCAGAAACACCAAATCTTACCCTTTGAATTAGTCATGCAGTGGTTGAACCCCAAAAATCTTTTATAACCTTCCACTTTGGTTATGCTTATTAATGGTTATGAGATAGAAACCATATCAACTTTGTTCTTGTTAACAAGTCTTTTGAGTCGTTGAATGGCATTTTTAGACCTCACCCCGTAATGTTCCATATGATTGCACTAATCATAAGAAACATCTTGATTGGAGTTGTTTTTTTCCTCCCTTAAGCTAGGAGGGGCAGTGTTATCTTGCTCTTTTTCTTCTCTCTATTTCCCCTCTTGGGTTTGCTTCTACCCCTCCTAGGAGGTGAGACCCCAGTTTTATCACACAAATCATGAAGATCTTGTTGACCATCAACATCTAGAAGACAGTCCTCAGTCTGAGCCATATTTTTGTTATTGTCATTGCATTCTCCACATTTATTGTTGCAACCATATCTCGGGTGCTAAAACTATCCATAACATTGTGGTTCAAGTCAACATCCAAATTGATACCAGACAATATTTTTAGCTGGGATGGTAAAATAGAGGATACACTCTTGCCACAATGTAATGTCAAATTATCCTCAGTTCCTTCCTCATTCCCAATATTAGCCTCCTTTTCAACCTCTTGTACACTTTTGTCACTATTTTGTTGGTTTTCTCTAGTATCTCTAGTGCTTTCTTCTTCTTGTTGATCCTTTTCCACGCTTTTGTTACCCTTCTCATTATTAGAGGTTATTTTGTGACTTCCCATGGAGCGTAATTCCTTACCTTCCTTTTCTTCTATGTCAGTGCTGCTACCATTTTTCTTTTGAGCAAGCTTGATCTTAACATTAGTTCTCTTTTTTGGTGGCTTTTTCTTCTTCTTCTTCTTCTTCTTCTTGATCCCGTCAAGATTTTCTTTTAGTGTTGAGCTATTTTTACTCTCTGTAGGTTTTTTCTTTTCTTTATTCCTTTCTCCTTTTTGTTGGCCTACTTTGTGCTCATAGTTCTCCTGTTGCTTTTTGGCTTTCTGCATCTCTTGTTGACTAACTTTCTTTTTCCTTTTCCTCCATGATAAATTCTCCGTCTGTTATATTGTTGGCTTGCTTGGTTTTTTTCTTTTCCATATCTTCCATTTCATCAACCCTCTTTTTTTCAACCTTTCCACATTGGATTATTAAGTGTCCCAAAAGTTTGCAATGTGCACAAAATTTCGGAACATTCTCATACTCAAGATTTTGGTAGAAACCTTTGCGGGGACAATTCGTATCCTCAGTACCCATAAAAATAGAAGTTAATTTGGTCTTGGTCAGATTCACCTCAACTTTAACCTTAGCCATGCTTGGCCTGGTTCTGTTCTCAGTGGCAGCATCCATGGTCAGAGGGATACCAATCGGAGCCACAATTTATTTCACATAATTCCAAGAGTCCTCCTCAGGTTTGAAATCTGGTGTCCATTTTTCCAACCACATAACTTGTTCATCAATTTTGATAGATTGTTTATACCACACGGTCTTCAAATCATCCTCTTTAGAGAAATTAATAAAAACAGTGTGATAATCATAAACTCCAATAGTAGCTGTACCTTTAACTATTACTTTCTCAGCAAATCGTGCTCGAAGTTTCTCAATTTGGGGGTGGGTTCTAATGAACTTTCCGACTAGAGTGAACTTGCATTCATTGGACATGACTCCATAGTATTCACTGGTGTTGAAGAGGACAGCTGCTACACCATTGTGATTAGTGAATTTGGCTTTAATGTAAGGGGTTCCCAAATTGAATGTTTTTAGGGTTCTGTGCAGAAGGGGTTTGAATTTCTCTAGCATAGTTGGAATTTGGAGGAATTTCTTCAGTGGTGATAATCTTTTTAGTATTATCAGTGATGTTATCACCCACACGCGCCATTTTCGGTGTCACCGTCGTCCCCATGGGGACAAAGCGTGTGACTCAGATGCGTAAAGGTAAGAGAAGATAGCCGTTATAATAAAATAAAGGGCAAGTTGTACGAAGAGTTTTTTTTGTGTAGAGAGAGAAATATTGCAATCTTACTGATGTTACTAAGTAGTGAGTACTGCTGGTGTTAAGCTCAACACATATGACTGAGTTGCTCATAATATCACTTTCGGGATAGGTGGTATTTTTAGAGATCATTTGGGCAACTGGATACTTGATTTTATGGTTCAATCTCGCACACAAATTCACTTGAAACTGAACATCATGCTATGTTAAATGATTTATGTATTGCAGATAGGATGAGTTTTCATGATTTACAAATTAGCATAGATGCTAAGGAAATTATTACATTACTGCTTAAAAATAATCCCTCATACGCTAATCTCATTAATGATTCGAGACACTTCTTCAGCAAGGTGGCTGATCCACCCATCCATCACGCATATAGGGAATACAACGCGGTGGCAGATGCACTTGTTAAGAAAGGATATAATCTTATCACAAATTCACCAAAGCTCGTGATTTAGGAGCAGCCTCAACTTTTTGTTAACACTCTGTTGTATACACCGGTACCCACCACAACCACGCCTAAAGGCCTAACATGCTTCCCGTTATTCTAACTACCCAACAGTATACACCGGTACCCACCCAAGTGCTCATCATAATCACTATGGTAGGACCCCCATCACGCCCAATACCCCAAGGTAGGACCCCCCATCACGTCCAATACCCCTTCAATATTTATAAACTATATAAGCCCTCCAATCAGAGTCTAAGAATAAACTGTTACCTACCTCAAAGTCGAGCAGGCTCCACGAACCCTCAAACCAAATCTTTACCCTTCTGAAGTACTTCCGAATGATCGAAGCCTAACAAGCATAAATTCTATGTCAGAATACGAATCTAAGGCTACTCAATAAACCATAAAAAGATTCGAGTCCAAAAGTCAACCCAAATCCAAACCCTGAAGGCAAAAAAGGTCAAAGGTAATTTATCGTGAAATTGAACTTAACATGATCAAATTTGTAACCTATACGGTCATACGAATCCAACAATACCCATATTGATACATTTAAATTAAAACAAAAAATGAACCCAAAATAACCAACTTCGAGCCCCACGGGCAAAAGTGTAAATTGAATGTAAAATCATGTTACCCATAGCCTAAATTTCATGAGAATCTAATCACAACTTAGCCTTCAATTCTACTATTTAGTCAAAAAACCCCAATTTATGGAAACCCTTATTTTCCTACGTGGATTCATGGATTAGAAGGGAAATTAGAGGATGAAATCACGTAATAACGTCTAGATGAGAGTTATGAACTTACCCCAATGAAGAATCTTGAATTTGGAACTTGGAATCACCCAAAATCGAGCTCTAGAACTTAAAATATTTAAGAATGAAGTCTCCTTTCGGATTTCAGAATTTAATCACCGGTTCAGTGATTTCCTTTATCGCGATCGCCGAGCCACCTCGCGATCGTGATGACGCCCAACCCAGTCCAAAGAACTTGGCCTTCTGAATGCAAGAAGTGTCTCACAAATGAGAGGCTTCGGGTCTGCGCCAACCCAAACCCATTCTCCTTCGTGAATGCGGCCCTTCCTCGTGAACCCGAAGTAGGACACCAAAGTTGGACACCAGCAATTTTTTTGGTGTCTCCCAGACCGTAATGGATACCTGAAACTCATCTGGAACCTCCTGGACACAAACTAAATATGTAGACTGAGTATAAACCACGCTATGAACTCGCTCGCACACTCAAATTTCTCAAAAGAGGTCGTCATGACCTAGGGTTGATCATGATTAACTCTAAAACATCTAAAACCCAACATTGCAACCAAGGATCCAAATCATACTCAAATGCCTCAGGACCGGAACCAAAAGTTCAACTAAGTCACAAATGATGTTCTGGACCTAAGGAATCGACGAGACTCCAAATATGACAAGAATACCTACGATGTTGACTTTGGTCAACTCTTTTCACTTCTTCAACTTAGAAATCTATAAAATCCTCAAAACTAACCAAACTTTACCCGATTTCCTCGGGAACCGCTCACCCATCCCTGTAAGAAATGAATGTAGAAATAAAACTACGGAAAGGCTATTTTTGGTAAAATTGGGTAAGAAGCCTAAAACGACCGAACGGGTCGTTACATCAGATACCAGTTAAATAAACGTTCATCCTAGAATGAAAAATAAATGAAGGGAATGTAATGACCCGTTTCGTCATTATTGTGAATTCTGAAACTTTCATGGCATTAACTCCTTGAGACATACTTGGTCCACCTTGCATTTCTGAAAACCGTTAGCTTAATTGAGAAATCATACGAGTTGCGAGTAAAGAAATCGGACCTGGGCCCAGTTTTGCCACTGCAGCGTCCTTCATACCGCCCTAGCGGTGGCGCAGCAGCGAAAGTTTTATCGCAGAAGCGGTATAGGCAATTTCCTTTGAGGACCGCCCCAGCGGTGCCTCGGTCGCAAAAGCGGTACCGCTGGAGTGGTGACTCAGACCACCCCAGTGGTTACGAGTAGTGATTTCCCCTATTTAAGTGACATTTCGGGAATTGACCTCATTTTTCAAAACCCTAAAGAGTCCACCGCCCTTTGTGCCCTTATGGAGCCAAAATTTATATTTTGTTGGGAAAGGTAATCCCTTTTAACTCTTCCCATTCATTTCTTCCTATTAATGATTCCCAGTAAGAGTCCCTCATCTAGAAAAAAAAAATGGGTATCTCAATTTCCTAAGATTTAAAAAGATGATTACTTAGTTGTTCTTAATATGTACTCATTGGGTTATTTTCACCCTTGTTCATTACCTTGAAATGGTTACTAACCTAGTTTCTCATTTTTTCTATTAGATTACAAATGGGTCTCTACTATGAATCTTGAAAATGGGTTTCTAAAGATAGATAAAAATGGTAATTTGACCTAGCTAGTGGCTTGAAGAGTTGACATTAGTCATGAATAGAAGTTGGCAAATCGCCTAGTGAAGTTATGAATGAAATCTAGAGGTGGGTTAAGTTCCCAAACCTTCTTTTTAATCTGAAATCTCTTAGAAGGGTTTTAACGATAATTTCTATTCTTGGGCCTCATGTTGTCTCAAATTTCCTTCGTGTGGATTACGATGTGATGATCGAATTGAAGACTCAACGGATGTTCGTGGAACCCGCTCGGTCCTGAGGTAGGTTACGACTTTTCTTTCGGTAGACTCCGATTAGCTCCCCATATTCATGTATTAGAAGGAACGGAGAATGCATGTGTAGGAATTGGAGATTTGGGATGGAAATATAGGATGGCATTGTGTGCGATTTGTGTGTTCGGGCTTGTGGCCTGTAGACTCCTTAGGATTCTTGATTTGGTTTTCTAGAGTATTGGTGGATTTTATGCGACTTGGAAGTATGGGTACTGACTATTTTTCTATGTTTCATGATGAGAATTCCCGTAATATGTGATTAATTGTGCTCTACCATTAATAGTGAATCTATTTGATAATTGGGCGGATAAAATGTACCAACGGTTGCGATTGAGTTATAGACTGAGTAGTAATGAGTGTCTTGTGAGTAGGAGGTGAATTTACTTGTACTAAGCTAATAGGCTAATAAAGGAAGAATGGTAATAATGTATTGCGACTTAATTAATCTATTGTGATTGGCTTGATGCCACATGTTGTTAGTAGATACTGGAATCTGTTGTTCTATCTTGATTATGATATTGTAGTATCTTGCGGGTTAATGTGATACAAGGATAGCGTGTTATGTGGCTTGTGTAGTCTTTCATGATATTGTTGGCGTACCCACGTTGGTACCTGTGACATTGATATGTTGTTGGCGTAGCCATGTTGGTACTTGTGATATTGAGCATGATTATTGATGATGATACATGCATTGCACGCACTCTCATTCTTCATGATTTACTGTTGAGATATTGATGAAACACTGTGATGAGCTGGGCTCGATTTTACTTGAGTGGCGTGAGAGTCTGATATCTGATGTTCGTTCCGAAATCGGGAATTGAGTAAGTGCATGGACTCCGCGGGTCCCCGCAGTGGTGCCGGTGAGAACCCCCCGTGGGAAAAGATTCGGGATCCTGTCTATCTGTTGGGCAAAGATTTAGGATGGATGGCACTTAGACTTCGCGAGTCACACTGGGTTGTGCTACCGAAACGTCGATATTTCCGTCTGTAGTACATGTGTACACAACATTGGCATGGCATTGCATTGCATTCATACATCATTGCATTACATTGCATTATGGCTTGCTTGAGATGATTTGGTGTTTACTTGTGATGTTGGATTCGGATTGACATATTGAGACTTGGCACCATTGGGATTAGCTGCTTACTTAGGCGATAATGTATACTTGGCTTCGATTATCTGTGCCTTTTACTTGTTGATTTATCTTGTGGATCATTCGTAGGATCAGTTGTATGTTTGGTCTCTAAAGGATGTAGACTAAAGATATCATAGTGAAGAGTCGACTCCTAGACTAAAAACGAATGGTTTAATGATATATGATTGTCATGATATTGTTGTGGATTTGGCTTGTGGTTATTAGCGGAAGTTGAATGAGTTAGGGTCTTGGTGTTATATTGAGCGGTAGATAGATGTAGGACTTGATTTAGTTGCTGATCATGTTTATTTGTGACTTCTTTTATTGATATGTGTTTCTAACTATTGTCAGCCTATGATACTTACTCAGTACGCATTGATTGTATTGATACTGCTCTTGCTACACCCTTTTCGGGTGTAGAGTGTTTCAAGTACTTGATTGCGACATGTTTGGAAATGCGTGGTGCCTAATTTGAAGGCCCCCTCCCACTTCATTTCGGGACGGAGGTTGGGTCTTATAGTGTTGTTGTAATCCGTATCATTTAGTCGCTCTTGTACTAGTCTATACTAGGTCGTGGGAAGTTGAAATGAGTCCTTATTTATTTAGCGGTTGTAATTATTTTCAACCTTGAGTTTATTAAATAATTGATTTCCGCTGTTAATTGTAGTTATTTATTAGAATATTCAAATTGTCTTTACTTGATTAATGTGTTATCGATTGAGGTTTCACCTATCGAGGAGGAAAAGGTATGTGCCCTGCGCGATCCTAAATTGGTCGTGACAGGGAAAATACCTGAATCGATAAAGAGCTAGGGTTATCTACTACGCATATCCGCCTCTGTCTCCTATGTAGCCTCTTCAACTGGGCGGTGCTTCCATTGTACCTTTACTGAAGCTATCTCTTTTGATCTCAACTTCCTAACTTGCCTATCCAAGATTGCTGCCGGCTCTTCCTCAAATGATAGATTTTGATCAAATAACATCGAGTCTAGTGAATAATATAAGACCCGTTCGAATGGTATTTCTTCAGCACGATACGTAATTATGAAACATAGGGTAAACACCCGCTAAACCTGGTGGCAATGCCAACTCATAGGCTACCTCACTAACATGTCGTGGAATCTCGAAAGGACCAATGAACCTAGAGCTTAGCTTTACCTTCTTCCCAAATCTCATCACACACTTCATGGGTGAAACCTTCAGTAGAACCTGATCACCAGCCATGAACTCCATATCCTGAACCTTCCAATCCGCCTATTCTTTTTGCCTATTCTAAGCCGCAAAAAGCTTTTCCTGAACCAACTTCACCTTATCTAAGGAATCCCTCAATAAATCAGTACCCCAAGGTCTCACCCCGAATGCATCGAACCAACCAATCGGAGAGCAACATCTTCAACCTTACAAAGCCTCAAATGGTGCTATATAAATAATCGAGTGGTAACTGTTGTTGTAAGAAAACTCTGCCAAGGGCAAGAACTAGTCCCAATGACCACCAAAATCAATCACTCAAGCCTGCAACATGTCCTCTAACACCTGAATAGTCCTCTCGGACTGACCATCTGTTTGCGGGTGAAATGCGGTACTAAGATCTAATTGGGTCCCATCTCCTTTTGCAAAGTCCTCCCGAAATAAGAAGTGAACTGGTTACCTCGGTCTGAAATGATAGAAGTGGGCACTCCATGCAACCGAACAATCTCCCTAATATAGATCCTTGCCAAAATTTCTGAATTGTAGGTAGTTTGAACCGGAATGAAATGCGCGTACTTGGTCAACCTGTCCACTATAACCCAAATAGCATCAAACTTGCCCAAAGTCTTCGGTAGCCTTACCACGAAGTTCATAGCTATTTCTCCCACTTCCAATCCTGAATGGGTATTCTCTAAGTCATACAACCCGGTCTCTGATGTTCATGCTTAACCTGCTGGCAATTCAAACACTAAGATACGAACTCCACTGTATCCCTCTTCATCCTACCTCACCAATAGTGCTGCTTCAAGTCACGATACGTCTTTGTAGCGCCAGGCTGAATGTAATACCTGGAACTGTTAGCCTCCTCCATAATCAACCTAATCAAACCACCCATACGAGGAACGCAAATACGCCCTTTTATTCTCAAAACCCCTTCGCCGTTAAGAATTACTTCCTTTGCCTCCCCTTTCAAAATCATATCCCAAATGTTACACAAGTTCACATCCTCAAATTGTTGAGTCTTAATCTACTCCAAGCGTGATGACCTTGCCTCTACACAATCCATAACCTTGCCCGATTTTGAAATATCAAGCCTTACCATACTATTAGCCAAAGACTGAACCTCTATAGCTAAGGGACCCTCCTCAACAATCAAACGCGCCAAACTAACCATACTCACTGCCTTTTGGCTCAAAGAATCCATTACCACATTAGCCTTGCCCGGATGATAACTTAATCTCAAGTCGATCTTAAAGAAGATCGACACACCCTGAAGCTGGTCAAACAAATCGTCTATACGGGGTATCAAATACTTGTTCCTTATTGTAACCTTGTTCAACTGCCGATAATCGATACACATCTGCGTGGTACCATCTTTCTTCTTCAAAACATCCAAAACTCAATATTCCAACCAATGATCCCAATCACACCCAAATGCCTTGGGACCCAAACCAAACGTTCAACTAAGTCACAAATGATGTGCCGGGCCTAAAGGAATCGACGAGACTCCAAAAATGAAAAGAATACTCCCGATGTTGATTTTGGTCAACTCTTTCACTTTTTCAACTTAGATCTCTAAAATCCTTAAAAACAACCAAAACCCGCCCCATTGCCTCGGGAGCCACATCACCCATCCCCAAAAATCATGAATGTAGAGAAAAAATACGGGAAGGGTATTTTGGGTAAAATGGGGTAAGAAGCCTAAAACAATCGAATGGGTCATTACACATGCTTTGGGAATTAGCTGATAGCGTAGGTTACTTACGTGATTTGTTTTGCTCAGTGCAGTGCACTATAGCTGCACATTTGCATTGAAAGGGCCAACACTTATCAGTGCTATCGCGCTGTATTGGTGTGATCACGCAGGAGAAAATTCTCCACGTTAAGCGCAATCGCAATGGGCCACGATCGCGCCAAATAGGCTTCAACTGTTATAAAATGAGCAGAATCGATAATTAAGGCTATTTTTGCCATTATTAAAGTTGTAGAGCTCGGATTACGTGATTTCAAGCGCGTTCTTCAAGATTCTTCACAGGGGTAAGTTTCTAACCTTCCTTCTATGATTCTACCTTCGATTATTATGGAAGTTCACCATTAAAATCATGAATTGGAATAAGAAATTTGGATTTAAGAATCATAGGTTGAAAATAAAGATTTCTTCAATTGATCGTCAAATTGATGTCTGATATGGTTCATTTTTTGTATTTAGACTTCATAAATCATGTGTAGACTGTTTATGGAGAGAATTATAATTTTTCCCTTCGGAGCTCGGGATTGCCATTCTGGGTGACATTTTTGTTCCAAAATTTTAATATAGATATATAGGTGTCTACGGACTCGTATGCTAACGTATAATATCTATTTGAATAGATTGGGATCTTCGAAGGATCTATAGAAGGGAAAAGCTTTGTTATGATCGTCAGACTCCAAATCAGGCAAGTTGAGACCTTACTTGACTCTATTTAAAGCATCGTGGTTAGTTAAAATGAACTAATAAAGAGGGAGTACTGGGGAATTATGGGGGGCTCAATACTTGTGAGGTGACGAACACTTGTAGCTAGTACCGGTGCCATGTTATGGTTATTCATGTAGAATCGAGTCGTATAGTCCGGTCTGAATGGCATGCTTTGGGCATTAACTGATAGCGTAGATTGCTTACGTGAATTGTGATTGGGACATGAGATCCCTTATTTATTTCTTCTATGTGTTATACATGTCTTAAGTGTGATTGTATGTTTTCATCACTCCTAAATACTCATTTAAAAGTGAAAAAGAGCTAAGTTTACGCCTTGGTATATAGCCTTGTTGCTCATTATTGTGCGTGTCATATTTATGCTTTCATATGGTATCTCATGCATATTACACTTGAGGAAACATATGTGATGTCCGATGGGAAATGGTTTTCGGACGGAGTTATGCCAATGGTAAAGAGCCTAATTGGCTAAAGACATGTAATGTGAGCTTGATTGGTTATGTATATGTGACATGAGCCTATGTCACACCCCGAACCTGGGTCTGGATGTAACACGACCCTCGGTGTTTGATTGCATGTGACCGAGTGAACCACATTGCTTGGTGAATCAACATGGACATGTACTGATGCGGAATATTAACAAACTATGAATAATCTGAGTAAAACATGTAACATCATAATAATACTGAAAATACTATTTAAAACATAAGTGCGAAAATAATCTGAAAATATGATAGTGTAGCCAAAGGTTGAATAATACTGAATACCTAACATGACATAATAATTAGTGAATGAGACCTCTGATATGAGTCTAAAATAGTGAGGTCACTGTCTTGAGGACCACATACGTCCCTCTATTATACGAGAAAATACTACGACGTCCGGGTTTTTTTTTTTTTCGAAAAAAGGTTAGTTTACTTGCTTCTCACTAACGGCAGAATCATGAGCTTCATCACTCGACTCTAAACGAAATGAAAAACACTCAGCTATAGGATGACAATCCTTTAACTGTTGCTGGGACAAGGACCCAACATACATGGCTGTCTAATATGACATGACTAGTGGAAAGTAAAGACAACACCTCGAAGTAAGTGGTGCTCACCAACTAGCTAATACGATGATGCCCTAACGAGCAGATCCATCATCTTGAAAATTAGTACCTACATCGTGAAATGCAAGCCCTGGGAAAAAGGGACATAAGTACGCTAGAATAGTACTTTTATGTAAAGAAACTGAATGAAAGAACAGTAAGTGGGTGCTCAGAAAATGGGCAACCCAAATCAGTTACATGGATACATGCAGTAACAAAACAGAAACTACATGTTACACCTCGTAGTTTTGTAAGTGAAATCTATTAGGCATTAGTTATTTTAAGTGTAGACCTGGAGGATTTCCTAGGATATATAAGATTATATGCACCTATCTCGTGGTTACGAGGGTTTAAGTTCATATAATAAGCTACGGAAGGATTAGAGGGCAAGTAGATCAAGAAAATTAAGTTTGTTGGATTTTATGGAAAATATGAGGGGCAATTGTTACACCCCTCATTTTCGTAGTGGTAGAACCTATGGTTTCCTAGTCAGGTATGCCTTTGGAATAGAGACCCGAGTCTGAATTTTGGAGATAGAAAGTGTCCTACCCCGTGTACAAAGGTACCAGTAGGTATTCCTGGCAGTTTATAGAGTTAGAAGTTGAACGAATCGAATCAACGCGATCTGAACCGAATCAGAAAAACCTGTAGACACCAGTCATCGTCAACGGGTTGTCGACATGGTCGACGGACCGTAGATGTGGGGCATCGATAGGGTCCCGCAGCCTTGCATCTGCAGGCGCAGGTCGATGGACCGTCGACACGTCGACGGGCCGTCGACCCGCTCGTCGAACCGGACCGCTGTAGCCTTTTTAATTATGAGTATAAATAGGTGGTTCACGACCCTATTTCATAATTTCCTCCATTCCAAATAAAAAAAACCCTAATATATTCTCTCCCAATATTTTTCATCATTATTAGTGGAGATTTGATAAAATCCGAGCCCGTAAACTCGTGTTTGTAAAGAAGAAGGTTGATTCTAGGGTTTCTTCAAGGTTGTGAAGCTAAGGAAGTTGGAGTTGAAGTGATTCTTGGAATCTTAGACCCCTCAAGGTATGTAAATGATTTCTACCCTTGTATTTGAGTTAATTATCAAGAGTCTTAGTGGTTTTAAGTGAAGAGGGGGATACTTATGGAAGTGGTAAGTTGATGAAGGGTAAGATAATGATTTGAGGCTATTTTAAGAGATGATTGGGGATAGATTTGAGTATGTTTTTGATATATAAGTGTTGTTATTGTTGTTGTGGTTGATGTTGGAGTGAATGGGAAGTTGAAGGGTTGTTAAGCTTATGAGGAAAATGTTGCCCATAATTTGTTAAGCTCTATCCGTATTTAAAATATTAGTAATCGAAGTAAATGGTTTAATTAAGGCCTACGTTATCTTGATTGTAGACTTGCAAGTTCAAGAGGTAGAAGTTGGATGATTTGATATACGTCAAGGTATGTTAAGGCTATCCTTTCCTTATTTTGGCATGATCTTACGATATGAACCGACAAACGAGTAAGCGAGCTTCCATATTACTCTACTCTTAGAAAATTAGAAGTACTTCAGTCTTTGATGTTCATGTACCCCATCTATGATGGTTCCTTTTGTTCATAGGTCCAGCTCTATGTATAAAGTTATTCATGCATTACATTCATTCATATATATGTATATTGACCCGTGACCAGAAGGCGTTATATACGGAGTATTATATGTATACGGGGTATGGGAAAATGGATAGGCGTTATATACGCATTACCACCTAATCAGCTGGTGCACTATGATGATGATATAAGGATCGGGCTGCACATACCGCAGTATTGTCTATGATGATAGCTGCAGAGAGGCCGATATGATATGAGAAAAGAGACAGGCGTTATATACGCACATATGTTAGGCGTTATATACGCTCACATATATAGATGTATGACCTTTATTGATAGGCATGAGCATGCATATTATGTGCCTACAGTGGCATTATCAGTTACACAGATTTATGCAGATACAGGCAAATACTAGTTCATACAAGTACATGCAGATGGTCATTTTAGCTTATGAGTTCAGATCTTAGTCATGACTCTTGTATATATATATATATGTTGCTCTTATGCCTTACATACTCAGTACATTATTCGTACTGACTCCCTATTGCTCTGGGGGCTGCGTTCATGCCCGCAGGTACAGGTAGACAGATAGGTGGTCCGGCTCGGTAGGACCTCAGATCTAGCATGGTCGGTGTGCTCCAATTGATTCGGAGGGGCACGGTCGGATTTTGGTATGCCACCCTTTTGAGATGTGTATGAATTTGGGTATGACGGGGCCCTGTCCCATCCTTTCTATAGCTTTCACTCCAGTAGAGGTCCGTAGACAGTTATATGTACTAGTCAGATAATGTAGCCTTGTCGGCTTTTATTCTTTTATGTACATTATATTTAGCAGCCTAGCTGGCCTGCACTGTTCTTCAGTATGTATGTGTATATACAGATTGTACAGAGTCTTGACGTTTCCCTTTTATGAGATCGGTTCATGCCATTTTTGGGCCCTTGATGTTCAGTATGTTTTAGATACGGGTTTAGGGGTGTTTGGTCGCTAGAGGTCCGACACTCATCACGAGTCATCGGTTTGGGTCGTGACAACAATTTTTGCCTAACTTTGAGAAAGAATATCTTTTAGTATATGAGGAGTTTTTGTTATACCTCGCATTTCGTACATTGGAATATTCCGAGTCAATCGCGGGAAGTTAAGGGCGAGGCCATTCTCCGATTTTGCTTTAAGGCGTAAGTTGCTTGTAGACATTATTGGCATGGAGCATTAAGGGCAAACTTGGAATTTGAAAATTATTATTCATGACTTGTGGAAGAAGTCTTGTGGCCATCCAAGTTGGAGTGGACTATGGCCCACATGATGCAACATACATGTGATTAAAAAGATGACTAAGTGAGCAAATTCATCTTTTATTACCTAAGGAAAACTCTAGAAATTTGAAGAAATTTGGAGGGAAAAGAAAAAAAAGAGGAAAGGAGAGCACATGGCCGGCCATGTGCTTGGCCATGTGCATGGTCATGTGCCATATTAATATATATATATGGAGAGATGATCAAAGAGGGCAAGCTTTCATCATTTTAAGTTCTAGAAAATTCAAGAAAAGAGGGAGAAAAGAGAGAGAGAGTCACGGCCAAGAGCTGGCCGAACTGCCCCTTGAAGGTGATCATGGAAAAATTATTTTCTTCTAGTTTTCTACTAATTGGAGGGTCCTCGTCGACGTGGAGTAGTTGTTGGAAGAAGAAAACCATTCGTTTTGCAAAGAGCAAGGCCTAGCCGAGAAGAGGAGGTGAAGGAACAAGGTATGGTTCAATCTTATTTTTCATGTGTGGTGCATGGTTTATGGATATTGTAGTATATGGAAATGAATGAAAATCATGAATATGTGGATATTGAAGTGTAGCCGTGTGCATGTTGTTGATGGAGGCATGTTGAATAAATTTTATTTAGTGTTTGGTTGATATTGTTATGGGCGTTTTGAGCATGTCGTAATGTGTTGAAATGCATGAAGTTGTGTGTGTTGAGGGGCTGACCGAATGGTGGCTGTTTGTATGGAAGAGATGGGCTAATTTTATTTGATATAATTTGGTTGTCGTATGGTGAATTATATGGTGAGAATGAAAGTTTAATGACTTATGTTGAGGTGGTGATGTCGTGTGGGCTGTTTGGGGGAGCCAATGTAATTTTAATATGGTTTCTTGTCTTGATGAAAATAATGTTGCTAACATATAGAATTGTGATATAGTTTATGGATTTGAAAAAGAGAAGTGCGTTATTATTGTTCTAGTTGAGTTGGAAGGCTTCGGATAAGATTAGATGTTGGTTTGGACATCTTGAATTACCTATCGATGTTGTTATTATGATTGTTGGTTTGGTTCTTTGTTGAATTGGCCGAGTTGAATTCTCGGGGTTGGTGAATATATGGGGAAATCTTTGCTTAGGAATCTTTGTAGATAAAGTGATGGCTTGGAATTGGGTCCTTCAATGTCTATGGCTAATGTCGGATGTCTAATGACATTATCGTGGATCGTGAGAAGCTGAGGCGTAAGTTTGGATTAGCTTAGAGGGCGGCCAAGGTATGTAAAGCTCACCTTTCTTTCTTTGGCATGTCCTAGTTAAATTAGGCTATGATATGATCCCCGAGGTAACTCTACTCCTGCGATCCGAGCATGTCCGTGATTCTTATTTGTTTCTCGATATCGTATTTATAAAGTAATCAAATTGTGGTCTATATGCCTTTGTATTATTAAAAATGAATATGCATGAAAAGATTTGATCATAAAAGAGTTTGAAACTACGAACGTTCGTAACTTCCATAGGAAGGCTCGGATCGCTTCGATTCGTCCGTAGGAGGTTCTATAGCGTGCTAAGATTATAATGTTCATAGGCGGGCCCGGTTCGGTGGATACTTGTCCGTGGGCCCGCAAGATATTACGTTATGTAGTTACGACGATTTATTAAAAGAACCTAATATAGTTAACAATCCGACCCCGTATGTGATCACTTATTTATCGTTAAGTACGAAATAAGAACTCGTATATATATGATTCGGTACGTGATTATGACGCCTAAAGTTCTATTTGATAAGTCCGGATAATATACGGAAAAGATTTGATTTGCTTGATGCTATCGGCTTGTAAATGATAATTTGCACGACTATTCCGTTAAGTACGTGTAAATGTATGAAATGAGAATCGTATGCATATGATTTTGAGACATAACTATGATTGATAAAGTTTTATTTGATGTGTTTTCAAATAATATCCGCAAGAGAGTTGCTATGATTAATGCTATTGGATTGTGAAAGATAAATTGTCGATTGTTATTAAGAATCCGTATGAATGTTTGAATGTCATATAGATCCCGCGATTACTCGTGCACATTTTTGTTATTCCCTTCGCCGAGTCCCAGGCCGGTTATTATCGTGCGTACCATGCGAAGTATGATGAGTTTCCGAAGTATGATGAGCGACTAATATGATATGATATGTTTTCGAAGTATGATGAGTTTCTGATATGATATGATATAATGTGATGATGTGTGCAGGAGATGCAGAAGATCTGAAAGCTTCCGAAGTATGATGAGTTGTGGCCCCCAAGGCAGGAGGGGCGACCACGTTCCGTCCGCCGGGTCCCGTTATGGACCGCATAGGCTCTATGATATGATAATGCGCGATCGATGATATAATAACACGATAATGTGATAATCGACAATATAATAGATACATTCGATGATGCGATAATCTGATGATGTGCAATCTGATGATTCTGTTTAGTGTGATGATACGATAATGTGATGAATGTATACGATGTACGATATGATAATGCGAAGAATCGTTCCCGCAGGGTCCCTCGGCGGAGGGCGGGACACGTTATATGTTATGTATCGCCAATACGGAATATAATCGGTTAGTTTTGGTTTTGGGCGGGTTGGTGGGGCAAACCCGATGGTGGGGCAAACCCGGTGGTGGGGTAAACCCGGTGGCGAGGCGAAATGATCCTGCTTGGTTGGCGAATCCCACATTGGTTTAGGCGAATCCCACATTGGTTTAGGCGAATCCCACATCGATTAATGTCAGCTGCTATGATATGTTTTATTTTACATACACATGAGATAGAAATGTTTTTCAAAAGAAGGCTAAGTATTTTGAGCATTCTGATTATTATATCTGTCTTCTGAACCCCTTATGCACTAAATGTATTACCGAGGCATGCACTTCGATATTCTGACTACCATGTACATTTTTTGTACTCCTTATTTCGGTTGTGATTTCGTTTCTGTATTCCATGCTTTACATATAAGGTACATATTTAATACGACCCCGCTTTCTTCGTGAGGTCGCGTTTCATACGCGCGGTACTCCCAGTGGCGAAGACATTGGTAGAAGATGTTCCGGCGGGGTTGGCGAGCTCCATTTTCTCGGAGTGCGCCGAGTCGGATTATTATGTTATGGTTTCATGTTCTCGTGCTAGAGACTTTGCGATGGCAGTGTCGTGGGTATAAGATGTCGATTATGTCGGCGGCTATGTAAGACGTATTATTATGTGTTGTATTATACGTTCCATATGTTACAAGTTTTATTTGACCTGAACAAGATGAAAAGTATGTTTGACTTTCTGAAAAATTTCCGTTTTGTAATTATGTTATGACTAAAGGCCCAGCATGATTATGAATGTCACAGGAGTCAGCGGGTTCATTGGCCCTAGGTGGGGGTCGAGTGCCCATCGCCCTATCGGATTAAGGGTGTGACAAATTTGTATCGAGCGAGTTCGTCTAGGGTTGTCTGCATAAAGTCGTGTCGGTAGAGTCCACGTTTATGGTGTGAAGCCGGCCACATTTATAAACAGGAGGCTACGGGGCATCTAGGATGGTTACTTTTCTTTCATCTCTTAGATCGTGCTATAGAGCCAAGTCATAGGAAATGAGATTCTTTGAACTAATCTTTGATCTCGGCAGAGGAACGACGTTGACAGGCGGAAGCGACCAGCGGTATGGAAGGTTACAAAGCACGCAGGTAAGTAAAGGTACGAAAAATATATGTCAAGTAAGGTATTGGCATACGATTGAAAGGCAAAGTTGAAAACTGAAAAGGAAGGTAAGCAAGAAAGTGTGACACGTGTAGCCGTGTTGAGCACATGAGGTAAATCTAATATTTTCGGACTTTTATGAATACTGGAAGCCCTGTGTGGCTATGATACGACATAATATGATATGGTATGTATATATGATGATGGCCCTGTGAGGCACTGTTGGTATTTCTACTTTGTGCGGGGTTTTGGGATAGTAAGAAATACGGAGAAACTACGCAAAATTTTTTACGGAAATAATACGAAAATGAGATGTAAGTCTGGAATATGTTTCGAAAAAGTTGTGTTAATAGTAACAATAGGAGTCGACTGAGCTACAAGTATGGCTGCCCTCTAGAAACAAGTTAACCAAGGAGTTAGTGATAATAGTAAATAGGAGGCCGATGAGGATATGGTAATAAGGAATTTGGAACGGACTGGTGATGTTAAGAGATGACTTGTGACGTTAAGAGATGACTTTGAAAAAAAAAATTGGTAGGTTTGGATAAAGTGATGTGATTAAGACGAGGGTACGGAGGAAAAAGAATTGTGACGAATAGGAATGTGTTAATAAGACAGCTGCCGGGATGTGTCGTGAGGGCGTTTTGGGAACATGATGAGATTCCGACATACTTAATATTATGTGTAGAAGGCCGTGCGGTGAGATAGACGTAGTCAGAAAAGCGTTAAAGCGTCGTATTCCATCAAAGTTCCAAAGTTAAGCGTGCTGGCGTGAGAGCAATTCCAGGATGGGTGACCCCCCCGGGAAGTTTTTTGAAAAGTCTCACAAATTCAGACGTAAGAGGCAAATGAGAAGTTAGATTAATTTAAGGAGAATAAGAATTTACGGAGTGAACAAAAACCATAAAAAGTCGCATAGGACGGGCGGATCAGGTCGGTAAAGAAGAGGAGTTAATGGAAAGAAGGAAAAGAAGGAAGCGAGACAATGGTGTAGTAATAGGTTATGATGTGTGTAACGGAGGGCATAAGTACCACAAGTGACGGGACTGTGAAGGGCCAA
The DNA here is from genome assembly GCF_029784015.1 of Lycium ferocissimum. Classification (NCBI taxonomy): domain Eukaryota; kingdom Viridiplantae; phylum Streptophyta; class Magnoliopsida; order Solanales; family Solanaceae; genus Lycium; species Lycium ferocissimum. Next base: position 42,975 of record NW_026715463.1, on the reverse strand, counting down.
GTTATAGAAAGATGGGAAACGAAGTAGAACGAACGTTAGAAAATGACTGGGACGATACGGATGAATGTGAGGGAATAGAGTACGTTTTGAAAACGAGAGAAGGACTATGTAGAAGAAATGTGTTCTGAGTGACACAAAGGTAGCATAAGATCCCTCACGCGAAGAATAAGGAATAGGCATGAGTGGGAGAAATGATAAGGGAATATCAAAGAAAGCACCCGAGGTAGGTTGAGATAAGGATAATATTTTAAGGGGACCTTGGATACTTACCGTCGGAATAAAAGTGTTGTCTAATGGAGATTGGAAATAAGGATATGAGGCGAAGTATAAACGGATAATGGTATAGGTACGCCCCAAAAGGGGGGAAGCAGGTGAGAGAAATGTAAGGATGAGATAGAGACAGTTGATACGGTAGTGTGTCTGAAATGAACGCTTGGGCTACAAATGAGATCCTTTATTGAAGTGAGTTAGTAAGGTCGGGAAAACCGACAATAAGTGTATAAAAGTCCGGATAATGTTTAAGGTAGTGTGAAAAGTTTGCACAGACTTTGAATAATACGACGCCAGAAAATGGGCGTGTATGAAGAAAAAGAGTATGACAAGAGAATGGTATTGGGTAGCTTAGGAGATAGTATGGAGGATGGCGATAGCTATGAAAAGGGAGCTCCCCCGAGGTGCTTATGCGACCCCGCAGGACTAGTTGAACATTCGAGGACGAATGTTCCAAAGGGGGGAAGGATGTTATACCTCGCATTTCGTACATTGGAATATTCCGAGTCAATCGCGGGAAGTTAAGGCGAGGCCATTCTCCGGTTTGCTTTAAGGCGTAAGTTGCTTGTAGACATTATTGGCATGGAGCATTAAGGGCAAACTTGGAATTTGAAAATTATTATTCATGACTTGTGGAAGAAGTCTTGTGGCCATCCAAGTTGGAGTGGATTATGGCCCACATGATGCAACATACATGTGATTAAAAAGATGACTAAGTGAGCAAATTCATCTTTTATTACCTAAGGAAAACTCTAGAAATTTGAAGAAATTTGGAGGGAAAAGAAAAAAAAAAGAGGAAAGGAGAGCACATGGCCGGCCATGTGCTTGGCCATGTGCATGGTCATGTGCCATATTAATATATATATATGGAGAGATGATCAAAGAGGGCAAGCTTTCATCATTTTAAGTTCTAGAAAATTCAAGAAAGAGGGGAGAGAGAGAGAGAGAGAGAGTCACGGCCAAAGTGTTGCCCGCAGAAGGTGATCATGGAAAAATTATTTTCTTCTAGTTTTCTACTAATTGGAGGGTCCTCGTCGACGTGGAGTAGTTGTTGGAAGAAGAAAACCATTCGTTTTGCAAGAGCAAGGCCTAGCCGAGAAGAGGAGGTGAAGGAACAAGGTATGGTTCAATCTTATTTTTCATGTGTGGTGCATGGTTTGTGGATATTGTAGTATATGGAAATGAATGAAAATCATGAATATGTGGATATTGAAGTGTAGCCGTGTGCATGTTGTTGATGGAGGCATGTTGAATAAATTTTATTTAGTGTTTGGTTGATATTGTTATGGGCGTTTTGAGCATGTCGTAATGTGTTGAAATGGATGAAATGCATGAAGTTGTGTGTGTTGAGGGGCTGACCGAATGGTGGCTGTTTGTATGGAAGAGATGGGCTAATTTTATTTGATATAATTTGGTTGTCGTATGGTGAATTATATGGTGAGAATGAAAGTTTAATGACTTATGTTGAGGTGGTGATGTCGTGTGGGCTGTTTGGGGGAGCCAATGTAATTTTAATATGGCTTCTTGTCTTGATGAAAATAATGTTGCTAACATATAGAATTGTGATATAGTTTATGGATTTGAAAAAGAGAAGTGTGTTGTTATTGTTCTAGTTGAGTTGGAAGGCTTCGGATAAGATTAGATGTTGGTTTGGACATCTTGAATTACCTATCGATGTTGTTATTATGATTGTTGGTTTGGTTCTTTGTTGAATTGGCCGAGTTGAATTCTCGGGGTTGGTGAATATATAGGGGAAATGGTGCCGGAATCTTTGTAGATAAAGTGATGGCTTGGAATTGGGTCCTTCAATGTCTATGGCTAATGTCGGATGTCTAATGACATTATCGTGGATCGTGAGAAGCTGAGGCGTAAGTTTGGATTAGCTTAGAGGGCGGCCAAGGTATGTAAAGCTCACCTTTCTTTCTTTGGCATGTCCTAGTTAAATTAGGCTATGATATGATCCCTCGAGGTAACTCTACTCACGCGATCCGAGCATGTCCGTGATTCTTATTTGTTTCTCGATATAGTATTTATAAAGTAATCAAATTGTGGTCTATATGCCTTTGTATGATTAAAAATGAATATGCGTGAAAAGATTTGATCATAAAAGAGTTTGAAACTACGAACGTTCGTAACTTCCATAGGAAGGCTCGGATCGCTTCGATTCGTCCGTAGGAGGTTCTATAGCGTGCTAAGATTATAATGTTCATAGGTGGGCCCGGTTCGGTGGATAATTGTCCGTGGGCCCGCAAGATATTCTGTTATGTAGTTCTGACAATTTATTAAAAGAACCTAATATAGTTAACAATCCGACCCCCGTATGTGATCACTTATTTATCTGTTAAGTCTGAAATAAGAACTCGTATATATATGATTCTGGTACGTGATTATGACGCCTAAAGTTCTATTTGATAAGTCCGGATAATATCTGGAAAAGATTTGATTTGGACAGTCGGCTTGTAAATGATAATTTGCCTGACTATTCCGTTAAGTCTGTGTAAATGTATGAAATGAGAATCCGTATGCATATGATTTTGAGATATAACTATGATTGATAAAGTTTTATTTGATATGTTTTCGAATAATATCCGCAAGAGAGTTGCTATGATTAATGCTATTGGATTGTGAAAGATAAATTGTCTGATTGTTCCGTTAAGTCTGTATGAATGTTTGAATGTCATATAGATCCCACGATTCTGCTCGTGCACATTTTTGTTATTCCCTTCGCCGAGTCCCGGGCCAGTTATTATCGTGCGTACCATGCGAAGTATGATGAGTTTCTGATATGATATGATATAATGTGATGATGTGTGCCGGAGATGCAGAAGATCTGAAAGCTTTCGAAGTATGATGAGTTGTGGCGCCCAAGGCAGGAGGGGCGACCACATTCCGTCCGCCGGGTCCCGTTATGGACCGCATAGGCTCTATGATATGATAATCTGTTTGATCTGATGATATAATAACCTGATAATGTGGTAATCTGACAATATAATGAGTCTGTTCTGATGATGCGATAATCTGATAATGTGACAATCTGATGATATGATAATATGATGATTCTGTTTAGTGTGATGATACGATAATGTGATGAATCTGTCTGATGTGACGATATGATAATCTGATGAATCTGTTCACCGAGTCCCTCGCTGGAGGGTCGGGACACGTTACATGTTATGTATCTGTAATCTGGAATATAATCAGTTGGCTGGTTTCAGAACCGGTGGTGGGGCAAACCCAGTGGTGGGGCAAACCCAGTGGCGAGGCGAAATTCCGCGCTGGTTTAGGCGAATCCCACATTGGTTTAGGCGAATCCCACATCGGTTAATGTCGGACACATTTGCTATGATATGTTTTATTTTACACACACACATGAGATAGAAATGTTTTTCAAAAGAAGGCTAAGTATTTTGAGCATTCTGATTATTATATCTGTCTTCTGAACCCCTTATGCACTAAATGTATTACCGAGGCATGCACTTCGATATTCTGACTACCATGTACATTTTCTGTACTCCTTATTTCGGTTGTGATTTCATTTCTGTATTGCATGCTTTACATACTCAGTACATATTCCGTACTGACCCCCTTTCTTCGGGGGCTGCGTTTCATGCGCGTAGTACTCCCTGTGTGAGCTGAAGACATTAGTAGAAGATGTTCCGGCGGGGTTGGCGAGCTCCATTTTCTCGGTCTAGTGTCGCCGAGTCAGATTATTATGTTATGGTTTCATGTTCTGTGCTAGAGACTTTGCAGACAGTGTCGTGGGTATAAGATGTCGATTATGTCAGCGGCTATGTAAGCCGACGTATTATTATGTGTTGTATTATACGTTCCATATGTTACAAGTTTTATTTGACCTGAACAAGATGAAAATTATGTTTGACTTTCTGAAAAATTTCCGTTTTGTAATTATGTTATGACTAAAGGCCCAGCATGATTATGAATGTCACAGGAGTCAGCGGGTTCGCTCGGCCCTAGGTAAGGGTCGAGTGCCCATCACACCCTATCGGATTAAGGGTGTGACAGTTTTGAAGAAAGGCAAAAGCCTAGATTGAAGTTCATGAAGTCTAGTTTCCAACGCAACAAACCGCTCGTCGATACGATGTCAGAGTAGAGAATTATAGACGTTACAAGTTAGGCGGGTAGAGCAGGGCGCGCTGCTACAGTGCTACAGTGCGAACTGACTCTAACCCACTATATAAGGGCTAAAACCCCTCTTTTCCTCCATAATAAATTTCCCAAATATTCTAGAAAGCTCAGCCCACATAGGAGAGCTTATATACACCACAAAGTGAGGATTTTACATAATTTTCAAGTGACGGAGTATTAATCGAGGTTCGGGTAACGTATAGTTGTGATTATAGTTTTGTTTTGTGTTGGAGTTGACTTGGATTCAAGTAAAAATTGAAGATTTTGCTATTCTATCAAAAGTAAGGTATGAATCTCTTTTTATTAATATTGATTTAGGAATATTTACAAGAATAAGAGTTATAATTATTGCTTTGGTATTGTTAGCGTATGGATTGAGGTTTGAAGAAAGTTTTGGATGAAATTGTGCATATTTATCTCATAGAATCTTGATGATATTGTTTTCGATGTTGTTGGTATTGTTTGGGAGTTGTTTTGGTATTTGGAGGAAGTAGATAATATAGGGAAAATGCTGCCCAAATTTTCGTAACCCAAAGTTAGTCTTCAATAACTAGTACATCTAAGTTGAGATAGGAATATGATGGAAGTATGATTAAAGATATGTTTCTCGCTATATAGGTTTGGGTGAAGGGAGAACATTGGAGTAAAGGATACTTTATGTGGTGGCTTGACGAATAAGGTATGCAAGGTGTTCGTTTCCCTCATTCTTTGGCACGAATCCAACTGGAACATAAACACGAGCGTTCCATAACAAATCCACTCCATTCCCATGCTTGGTATTTCAAATCTTAATGTCTTGTTATTTGATTGATTCTTAAAATATTATTTACTTATCATCATCGATTACTTCTTTGGACTTGATATGAATTCAATAAGTTATTCGGAGGCTATCGACCTTATGTCACTCCGAAAGTCCAAGGTCAGATTATTGACTTCTCATGCATTGTATATAGATAAATGTATTGCAATATTTTATTACACCGTTCCACGCTATAGTCGGCCGAGCATGGCGCATAGATGCGCACACCACTGTATTGGGCATGTTATGATATTGCCACGGATGCGGGAGGCCCGGACGCGGGCTAATGATGATAACACCGAGCCTAAATGGTCGGGCATGATATTATGTATGACACTGAGCCTTAACGGCCGGCCATGATTTTACACATATAACACTGAGCCTTACGGCCGGGCATGGATACTATCTGTTATGTATTTATATATATGCATACAAATGATTTTATCATGCATTGTATCTCGTGCAACTTCTAGATGTTCAATTTTCTTTTGCCCTTATTAATGTTACATTATATCTTAATTATGTTATTACTTTCCTGCCTTACATACTCAGTACTTTTATCCGTACTGATGTCCCATTGCATGGGACGCTGCATTTCGTCTTTGCAGGCTCCGACAGGGTTATTGAAGAGCAACCGCAACAGGATTTTCCAGCTTCAGCGGTGTTAGCAAGTGCCACTACTCTTAGAGGCTCATGGACACAGTGGGGTATGTAAATAATATGTATGGCCTTGTCGGCCTTATTTTGAGCTCTTGATACTTTTCTGATAGCCTTGCCGGCTTTGTGATACTCGTGATGTTGTAGCGATCTTGTCGGTTCGCATATGAATATATATGTTGCATTATTGGATATTTCTGTGTTGGGCCTTTTCTGCGTGCAGGCATTCTTTGAATTAGGGTATTGTCACGGCCCAACCCCGTAGGCCGTGACTAGCGCGCCGAGCCGGGCGCCGTTCGCTCATTCGTGCATTCGGATACAAACAACTCATATCTATATAATATTAGGCGTGGCTTCAAACTGACGCATACAAATATATATATATATATATACTGCACAGAGGCCGACAAGGCTGTCGTAATATACATAACGTATCAAAGCATACATACACGCAGCCGATAAGGCTGCCACGGCGGATGGGCCGCCCAAACACAGCTCACACAACGCGTCCGAACAAAACTGTACATAACCCACATCTATGTCTACAGACCTCTAGACAGAACAACAGAATCATATGACGGGACAGGGCCCCGCCGTACCCCTGAATACACAAACACATATACAACGGAAGAACATATATACCAAGGCGTGGGCTCCGGAACAAAAGGGAGCGCTCCAACAGCAAAGTAGGTATCCTAGACCGGCGGATCACCGAACTGCGCGTCTGTACCTGCGGGCATGAACGCAGCCCCCGAAGAAAGGGGGTCGATGCGAATATGTACCGAGTATGCAAAGCAAAAAATACGTAATCAAATCCAGTCATAATCGAGACAAAAGTACTTAAAGTAAGTACATATCCAAAAATGCCTTAAAATGTTTATTTATTCACCCCCTTTTTTTTTTTTTTAATAAAACAAATTGTGTATAGGACTCGTATCACATCACATACCGCGGCCAAAATCCCGGCGGCAATATCACGTCACATACCGCGGTCAAATACCCGGCGGCAATATCACGAAACATACCGCAGCCAAATACTCGGCGCAATATCCTGTAACATCTGCGGACAAATACCGGGGCGGCAATATCCGAGAACATACCGTGGCCAAATACCCGGCGGTAATATCACATACTTAGGCATACAAATCATTATTACAAACCCAATAGAATAACCAAAGCGAACTATAATTTCCAAACCAAGACAATAGCCAAATCAAATTTCCTCGAATATCACTCGGGAATATATCAAACCGAACTTCAGAAACCATAGTCACGTACCGAAATCATTATTTCAGACTCAACAGACAAATATATAATCATACTCGGGGGTCAGAAAAGCAGTCATATTAAGTTCTTTCAAAAGCCATCAGAACTATACAGAAGAAGATCGCGGGACCCACGGACGAGCGTCAACCCAATCCGGGCCTACCTACGAAAATCATAGTCACGTGACGAGTACCCGATACTTGTACCGAGCACCCCTTGTCTACCATGTTGCTTTTATTACTATGTGGGCCATATGAACTATACGATATATATATTTTTTTTTTCAACAGTAACATTAATAGCGTAATTATAAGCTTGGTCTAATAATCTTTGCCGGACTTTTATACAGCGACAATGACAACTAGAAGTACAAAACATCTACTGTGCATAGCTATCTACGAGCCTCTAACATAGTACATATATACATAGGGAGGGCCGAATACTGCCGGGCCCAAATATACACAAAATAGTACCAAGGAACTAAGGCTCCGGCACAACTGGAGCGCTGCTGCAATACTGCTGAGTAACTCCTAGGGATCAAGTCCGCCTATCTGCCGACTCCGCGCGGCATGAAACGCAGCGTCCACAAGAAGGGACGTCAGTACGAATAGTGTACCGAGTATGTAAGACATGGAAAATAACATAAACAAGAGCATAGGTTATAAATAACAATATCACGGGGTCATGGATATATGCTGAGATAAGAAGGTAACCTGTACAGAGGAATGCCCTTTCAGGGCAGATAGCATGCACGCTTGTCTGTTCTTGGAAAACATTTCTTTTTCATAGACATAGAAAATAGAACCTGGGTTGTATCGTGTCTTATCATATCAAGTCATAGCATATTGGGTCATAGCATAGCAGGCCATAGCATAGAAGGTCCTAGCATAGGCCGATCATAGCATAGTAAGTCATAGCATAGCCGGTCATAGCATAGTAAGTCATAGCGGTCATAGCATAGTAAGTCATAGCCGGTCATAGCATAGTAAGTCATAGCATGGCTGGTCATAGCATAGTAAGTCATAGCATAGCTGGTCATAGCATAGTAAGTCATAGCATAGCACCGAGCAATGTCGGCTCGCCCACATAGCACCGAAATACATCGGCTCGCCCATATATCCCGCGTCCGGGCATCCCGCGTCCGGGATGATAAGCCAGCTGACCAGGTGGCAATGAAGCATAGTTCCCTTTCCAATTCCCATATGTCCCTTCCCCCACGTCCCCATGTACATATACATATTTCGTATACATATATCATATCAGATTATTTCATGTCATGTTATGTAGTGTCATAGACATTTCCTCATCTTCAGCATCATTATTTCCACTATAGAATCATAGTCGTCATTTTAGTTATAAAGACTTTCAAAAATTGTAAAACTTTAATTTGGAGAAGAATAAATATTCTGGAAAAACATTTATAAACTTTTAGATAGGAAAACAAGCCTTGGAATCAATGGACTAGTTAAAACAACTATTTTTAGTAGTCAAAATGATAACCCAAAAGTTTCCTTTAATTATAATGCGAAAATAGACCAAACGAACGATAAGAGAGAATTCAGGGATAGTGGGCCCACCTCAGGTCAACGGAGGTGGCATACACAATTTTACGTACGTTGAGCTTCATGGATCATTTATAAAAGTCTAAGGTCACTTGGTTCCATTTGGGGCGCGTTGGAGATGTTTAAACGATTATTTCAATAAAACACACCAAACTTAATTCAATTTTATTGAATGAAAAATAGGAAATTTCACATTCGGATTTCTAGGAATGGAATCATCCCCGAGGCGCGTATTCAAGCCTATTATGTCTAAGACATGCCAAAGAAGAAGGGTGAAGCCTTACATACCTCTTTTCGCTCCTTATGCCACTCCAAATTCAAGTCGCAAATCCGCGAATCTACAAATTGGTCATGTTTACCAAACATGATTAGTGCCTTTAGGATTGAATTCTTAAAATAATACTTGGCTACCGAAATTTCGGCAAAGACACTCCCCTATAAGTGTACCATCTCCAAGACTTCAACTTAGGCAATTTAATCAACAACAATCCGGGAATTCAACCCGGCCAAACTATCAACAACAATGATCAATAACCATACTAGTAATTTCCATATTCAATCCAAAATACATTCTAACACTTCAATCAACATACTACTTCCTTCAAGTCTTTCCAACTTCCAATAAAACAATAATAACTTTATAATATATATTCCGACAACACCGTACCAATATCATTGTCTACCATACATGTAAGAACATAATATTCAATTTACATACTTCAATCACAAGTCTCCAACTTCTACCATTTCACAAAAATTATTAAGTTCATAGGCAATATAAAATCCACACACAACAACAACCAATATACTAAATAAAATTAATTCATTTTCTTCCACTACACAACAATTTACACGGCCATGCATACATCATGCAACTCACTACCAACATCATACACACATAACTACAACCTCTCCAAAATTATTCAACTTCCATTATTAACATAATATTTACAACAATAACAACCAATTACTAGATAAAATAATTAAAACATGATTCTCACACACCTATAGGCATGCACGGCCATGCCACTATATTCTTTTCTCTTCCATGAATTTCATCATTTTTACACTACACATGCACAACAAAAATCATCCATAACATATAAAAGAATGAATCCTCACCTTTTTCTTGATTCTTCACTTAACTAGAATTTCCAACTTGTATGAATATATGTGCTTCTTGCTCCAAAGACCTCTCCACCTTGCTAGGGACTCTTGAATAGGTAGGAAATGATTTTTGGAAAATTTTTGTAATTTTTCTTGGAATTTTTCTCTTGGCCGAATGGCCCTTGAGGGTTCTCCTCCTTGTTCTTTGTTCTTCCACTTCTTGAAATTTCTAGAAAATTATGAGTCAAGGATGACTTAGTCATCTTTTATTAGTGTAAATCAAACCCCTTCATGGGCCTAGCCCATGCCATGGCCGGTTGGGCCTCTCTTTTGTTTCCAAAAAATTAATCCAAGCCCAATTGTGTTTCATGACAAGTAATAATTCATAAAATCGTTTCCAAAAATTCCGACTTTACCCCTAGACTCTCTTAATAATTCCGCTTCTAAATTCTTCATAAGCCATTCATATGCTTAACAAGATGAAGGTATGGCCTTGCTTGTCGTCCTCCCGCAATTGTCTTGAATTACCCGATTGCTCAAAAATGCGGGATATAACATCCTCCCCCCCTTTAGAACATTCGTCCTCGAATGTTAAACTGGCCTCGTGGCGTATTATGATGTTCGGGGGAGTCTCCTTCGTAGATATCCCACATATCGCTTAGCATATCCATTTCAGCACGTTCTCCCTTTTTGCTAGTCTAACTCGCCCCAACCTACACGCTTCTATAGAACTTCAAATACCCACACACTCTAATTTACTTTAAACTACTTACTTTCACATTCGTCCCCAGTTCCCTTATTCATGAAATTTTCAACATATTTCCCAGGGGGGTCACCCATCGCAGGATCGCTCTCACTTTAGCACGCTTAACTTCGAACCTTTAGTACATTTCGGCGTTCTAACGCTGGTAATTTCGCTTCCACTTCCCGGACTATCTTTATCACGTAATCTGGGGCGTAGTGGTGTCTTGACAAATTTCTGAAGCATTTTCGTGACGCATCTTTTCTTTTAATTACCATTTTAACCTTTGCAATCACTAACATTCACCTTGTACCTAGGTGCACGACTGTTTTCATCCTAAGTCTCCGAATTCCTCCTATACTCAATGATACAATGAGCGGTATATAATATAGTAGAATCAGGGTCAATTTAACGTATGCATGTAATAGGAATATGCTGATAACGTACCTGTAGCAGCATCTGGGGAGGGTTCAGGATCCTGCCGTCCTGCTAATGCATATATACGGTGTGGAGGGCCGGCTGAACTGGATGCCCCTCCTCTGCCTCGACCACGACCCGCGGGAGTCTGGGAGGCCTGCCCCGGAGGGCGCACGGACGGTGACGAACCCACTGCCGACCCGGCGGCCGAGCTCGCTTCCTTCATTCCTTAGCGGACAATCTCGCATCAAATGGTCCATCCGTCCGCGGGCATAACATGCACCCGTATCGCGGTAACAACGCCCAGAGTGTGGCCTGCCACACCGAGCACACCGTAGTGGGGGTTGCCCTGTCCTGCTAGAATCAGCTCTATACTGGGACCCTGAAGCTCTAGTACCCTGATCTGGTCCCGAATAGGCGGAGCGGTCAAATCCCCTATCCGCAAATCGAGGTGGTGCACTGGCCACTGATTGGCCTGAATACTCAAATTGCTCCTGCGCCTGCCCCCCTCTATATTCACTTCTAGCCCCGAAAGATCGGCCTCTTTTTCTGGAACCCCTATCTGGGTAACGCTCCCCTCTCCGCGTACTGATATTGTTCCTCCAAGTTTTGGGCATGGGCCTGGATGCGAGCAATAGTCATCCCATCCTGGAGTGAAGCCGTCAAGCACTCCTTAATTATGTGTGGCCCCAGCCCACTCGCAAACCGATGTACGTGATCTCCCATATCAGCTATCATAGCAGGGGCATACCTGGCTAATGAGTTAAAGCGAAGACTATATTCTCTGACGCTCATATTTCCCTGCCTAAGATTCAAAACATATCGGCTCGAGCCCGCCGAACCTCTGGCGGCAAGAAATGTCGCAGAAATGCCTCAGTGAATTCCTGCCAAACCGGAGGGGTGCATTCGCTCCCCTCGAAGATACCCGATTATTATACCACGAACCGCCACATCCCGCACCGTATGAAGCCAACTCTACGGACTCCGTATCCGAAGCATGTATGATCCTCGCAGTCCTCGCATCTCATCTATGAAACTCGCGGGTCCTCCTTCGGTTTTGATCCATAGAACTCCGGAGGTCTCAGGGTGATAAAGTCACGGGCCCTCGCACTCACCGCCCTATCTCCCCGGTCCGTATCCCGCCGCCGAGCCCGTGCGGCGACCAACCGGGTCAATAACCGGATGGCCCCCGCCATCCGCCGGCCCGAGCCGCCGGCGGGGGACCGGGGTGCCGGGGCCGGAGCCGGGGGCCCTCTCCGCGCCGCCGACACGGGGGAGCATGGGAGGCCGGGAAGGAGCCTCGTTATGAGACTCGCCTTCTTCTAATTCCGCCGGTGGCTTCCGTTCGATTCCTCTTTAGGCCACCGTCTTGCCCTTCTGGGCTACTGTAGCTTTTCTCTTCACCGGATTACTGAAACCATAACATAGGATTAGGAGAATAACATGGAAACCTGATAGCATAGCTCTATCGCACGATTTAGAGTACAAAGAAGGTCATTTTTCCTAAATGCCTGCGACCCTCCGTTTATAAGTGTGGCGCGCTACACACCCCTAAACAGGACTCTACTGGACACGGCTCGTAGACAAACCCCTAGGACCGCCTGCTCTGATACCACTTCTGTCACGACCCAACTAGGGCCGTGACGAGTACCCGATACTTGTACCGAGCACCCCTTGTCTACCATGTTGCTTTTATTACTATGTGGGCCATATGAACTATACGATATATTTTTTTTTCAACAGTAACATTAATAGCGTAATTATAAGCTTGGTCTAATAATCTTTGCCGGACTTTTATACAGCGACAATGACAACTAGAAGTACAAAACATCTCTCGTGCATAGCTATCTACGAGCCTCTAACATAGTACATATATACATAGGGAGGGCCGAATACTGCCGGCCCAAATATACACAAAATAGTACCAAGGAACTAAGGCTCCGGCACAACTGGAGCGCTGCTGCAATACTGCTGAGTAACTCCTAGGGATCAAGTCCGCCTATCTGCTGACCTGCGCGGCATGAAACGCAGCGTCCACAAGAAGGGACGTCAGTACGAATAGTGTACCGAGTATGTAAGACATGGAAAATAACATAAACAAGAGCATAGGTTATAAATAACAATATCGGGGGTCATGGATATATCCGAGATAAGAAGAAAGTAACCTGTACAGAGGAATGCCCTTTCAGGGCAGATAGCATGCACGCTTGTCTGTTCTTGGAAAACATTTCTTTTTCATAGACATAGAAAATAGAACCTGGGTTGTATCGTGTCTTATCATATCAAGTCATAGCATATTGGGTCATAGCATAGCAGGCCATAGCATAGAAGGTCATAGCATAGCTGATCATAGCATAGTAAGTCATAGCATAGCTGGTCATAGCATAGTAAGTCATAAGTCATAGCATAGTAAGTCATAGCCGGTCCGTAGGCGGTCATAGCATAGTAAGTCATAGCATAGCCGGTCATAGCATAGTAAGTCATAGCATAGCTGGTCATAGCATAGTAAGTCATAGCATAGCACCGAGCAATGTCGGCTCGCCCACATAGCACCGAAATACATCGGCTCGCCCATATATCCCGCGTCCGGCATCCCGCGTCCGGGATGATAAGCCAGCTGACCAGGTGGCAATGAAGCATAGTTCCCTTTCCAATTCCCATATGTCCCTTCCCCCACGTCCCCATGTACATATACATATTTCGTATACATATATCATATCAGATTATTTCATGTCATGTTATGTAGTGTCATAGACATTTCCTCATCTTCAGCATCATTATTTCCACTATAGAATCATAGTCGTCATTTTAGTTATAAAGACTTTCAAAAATTGTAAAACTTTAATTGGAGAAGAATAAATATTCTGGAAAAACATTTATAAACTTTTAGATAGGGAAACAAGCTTTGGAATCAATGGACTAGTTAAAACAACTATTTTTAGTAGTCAAAATGATAACCCAAAAGTTTCCTTTAATTATAATGCGAAAATAGACCAAACGAACGATAAGAGAGAATTCAGGGATAGTGGGCCCACCTCGTGTCAACGGAGGTGACATACACAATTTACACGTATGTTGAGCTTCATGGGGATCATTTATGAAAGTCTAAGGGTCACTTGGTTCCATTTGGGCATGTTGGAGATGTTTAAGCGTTTATTTCAATAAAACACACCAATTTAATTCAATTCTATTGAATGAAATAGAGGACATTTCAAATTCGGATTTCTCGGAATGGAATCATCCCCGAGACACGTATTCAAGCCTATTGGGTCTAAGACATGCCAAAGAAGGAGGGTGAAGCCTTACATACCTCTTTTCGCTCCTTATGCCACTTCAAATTCAAGTCGCAAATCCGCCAGAATCTACAAATTGGTCATGTTTACCAAACATGGTTAGTGCCTTTAGGATTGAATTCTTAAAATAATACTTGGCTACCGAAATTTCGGCAAAGCACCTCCCCTATAAATACTCCATTCCACCAAGTTCAACTTGGCCAATTTAATCAACAACAATCCGGGAATTCAACCCGGCCAAACTAACAACACAATGACAATAACCATACTAACAATTTCCATATTTAATCAAAATACATTCTAACACTTCAATCAACATACTACTTCCTTCAAGTCTTTCCAACTTCCAATAAAACAATAATAACTTTATAATATATATATTCCGACAACACCGTACCAATATCATTGTCTACCATACATGTAAGAACATAATATTCAATTTAGATACTCCAATCACAAGTCTCCAACTTCTACCATTTCACAAAATTATTAAGCTTTTATAGGTAATATAAAATCCTCACACAACAACAACCAAAACACTAAATAAAATTATTCATTTTCTTCCACACTCAACAATTGCACTTACACGGCCACACAACACCTACCTCACGGCCAACATCATTCACAACCTACAACCTCTCAAAAATCATTCAACTTCCATTATCAACATAATATTTACAACAATAACAACCAATTACTAAATAAAATAATTAAAACATGATCTCATACACACCTATAGGCATGCACGGCCACACCCACATATTCTTGTTCCTCAAGAATTTCACCATTTTGCACACTACATCATGCACAACATCCATAACATCCATAAAAAGATATAAAAGAATGAATCCTCACCTTTTTCTTGATTCTCACTTAACTAGAGATTTCCAACTTATATGAATATATGTGCTCCTTGCTCCAAAGACCTCTCCACCTTGCTAGGGACTCTTGAATAGGTAGGAAATGATTTGTTGGAAAATTTTTGTAATTTTTCTTGGAATTTTTCTCTTGGCCGAATGGCCCTTCAACTTCTCCTCCTTGTTCTTTGTTCTTCCACTTCTTGAAATTTCTAGAAAATTATGAGTCAAGGATGACTTAGTCATCTTTTATTAGTGTAAATCAAACCCCTTCATGGGCCTAGCCCATGCCATGGCCGATTGGGCCTCTCTTTTGTTTCCAAAAAATTAATCCAAGCCCAATTGTGTTTCATGACAAGTAATAATTCATAAAATCGTTTCCAAAAATTCCGACTTTACCCCTAGACTCTCTTAATAATTCCGCTTCTAAATTCTTCATAAGCCATTCATATGCTTAACAAGATGAAGGTGTGGCCTTGCTTGTCGTCCTCCCGCAATTGTCTTGAATTACCCGATTGCTCAAAAATGCGGGTACGTAAAAAAAAAGTCACGGGGCCCACGGAGGGGTGTCGACTCAAGCGGGCCCGCCCATGAAAATCATAGTTATAATACGTCATAGAACCATTTGCGAAGATATCAAAGCGATCCGAGCCTTTTCTTGAAAGTTACGGTCGTTCGTAGTTTGAGAATCGTTTAAGAACAAAACTCTTTGGAAAACAAAACTTTTATACAATTTTTGAAAATCAATCATACAAAGATATATAACCCATAGCTTGACCATATAAGGATGCCAACATCAAAAACAAATACGACTCGTAAACGTGCTCGGATTTTTAAGAATGGAATTACCCCCGAAGCTCATAACATATCATAACTTAGCCGTATCTAAGACATGCCCAAAGAAGGAAAGGTAAGCTTTACATACCTCGAGTGCTCTCAACGCTAACTCAAACTCAAGCTAGTCCAACTCAAACCTATGTCTCGGGCTGCCCAAAGTCTACATAACATCAATAAATATCAACGTTACTATATGCGTTTAGAAGTTCATTTCCAAACTAACACATGATTCTACGGAAATTTAAAGACTTCCTTGTAAATAGACCAACCCCGAGAATTTAACTCGGCCAAATCAACAACAACAACAACAACAACAACAACCAACCTAGCAACATCAATAACCAATCCAAAAGGCAATATAACATTAGTAACCCTCTTTTACATCATTCAACAACATTCATAATATTCAATTCAACGGCTTACCTTCAAGCCAACATCAACGCTTATACATTCAAATACCAATCCGAATCCATACTAACAACATTTAAAAACATTATAAACAATTCACACAATATTTCCAACAATCCAACTAATGTTCCAATATACCCGAAAAGCTGTCCCAAATCCGGAACAACATCCATAACATATTTCTAACTTCCGAATCATGATTTGTACCAACAATTCATATTCTAACAACATCATTCTCATAAATATATAAATTACATCAAATGTGCCATAGCCTCCAAATCAGCCCGCAACACTCACAATATCATTTTGAGTCATCAAACTCTTATCGCCAACATAAAATTCATAACGACGACAATTAAAACGCTAAGTAGAATTAATTCATCCTTTGTCACATAACATGGCCCATTTTCGGCCAACACTACATATATACATATGTGGATGATTCTCATTCCTTTCTTCACACTACACAACCAAACATGCTACATAAAATCAACTCATCATCTCAACACAACACACACACCTACACGGCCATACACACCCTACACGACTCAACTCCAGCATATTATATTTCATGAATTTCATCCATTTTAGCATACTACAACATGCATACACCATTCATAACACATAAAACAAGATTAATTCTTACCTTTCTTCTTCAACTTCACAATTAGGCTAGGGTTTGCGATTGACACAACGGATGGTTTAATGGCCCAAACAACGCTTCCACGCTACTTAGGGACCTCCAATTAGTGGATTTGTATCAAAGAAATAATTTTGAGATGGCTCAATTTGATCTTCACTTTTTCTCCTCTTGGCCGAGAGGCCCTTTAGTGTTCATCCAAGTTCCTCTTTTTTTTCTCTAAGTGTTGGAATGTTGAAAGATGAATACCTAATCATCTTTTAAACTCTCATATGAATTATGCATATGTCCATGGCCCACACATATGTTGGACCAATTAAAATTGGCCACAAAATGTGTGGGACCAACTTCAACACCACATGGCCAACATGACTTTTCTTCAATAATTGCCAACTTCCAAATATTTTACTTTTGGTCCCAAATTTTCCAAATTATTCCATGCCAACAAATTCATGAACACATTAGGTCTTAAAACGAAATCGAAGGTCAAAAGTCTCGACTTTGTATCCCGGAATGGTTTTGTCTCTAACTTATCATAATGTGCAAAAATGCGGGATATAACAGGTATATGATGCTCAAAGTAACTATTAAGTTAGGTGGTCCCGACCTATGGGTCGGAGCCTGTCATACCCCTCGGTGGGGTGTGACACTACAATCGTAAACTGTAATTGAAGCTATAAAGAGTGAGTTGTAATTGAAACCTGGGCCTGATCATGATCTGGCATGATGATTCTGTAACATGAGTAAAGTATTTTTAAGTGGGAGAGCCTTAGTATAACCGACAAACAGAAATCACCACGTGGGTACATGGAGTCTAGTCTCTGGCCCGGCCAGCAAAGCAATATCATACCTTGTTGGGGTATGAGACATAAACTTATATGAATGGATCCAATCAATAATCTAAAGGTATCGTCCTAACCGGCGGCACAATCCTTATTCTACATGGGCATACGTAGTTTCAGGTATTTAAACCTTCTCGGTAAATCTATGCTATTCCCAAAAATACTAAACATGTACATTATTGGCTTAAATGCCCATGAATTTCATAAACATGATTTGTAAATACTTTTAAATGAATATATGTATAAATATATATAATATTTGCCTGAAACATGGAAACATGTAAAATATGTCAAGAATGGAACAATCTGGGTTCATAACTTGTATCTGAGAACTCATTGAAATAATAACATGAGCATACATGGATTACACACATATTCATGACAACTATAATGATATACATGAAAACAATTATTTGAAACATGATTGAACATGACAATACATACATATGTATGTGTATATATACAGACACATATATATGTATGTGTGTATATACAAATACACATGTATGTGTGTGTGTCTGTATATATATATAAAACTGACTTGTTTATGAGGTTTATCGTGAACTGAGACATAATTCTCTAACTCTGAGGAAAAATAGTGTTTTCATGAATTAAGCGTGGCATGGGAAAGAACAATGATGTCCCACACGTAGATAGAAGCCCTACATACCTATAAACGCTCTAATTCAACGAACTAGTTTGCTTCTCTGACGAAGAACACCAAAACCCTAGCTTTGAATCACTTGAAAAGGATTACCTTGGAAATCCTACGTTTTCATTTAAGAATCACGTATTTTAGTGCTAGAATTGATTAAGAATCGTAGGAATGGACTTACCTTGGTGTGGGATGTTGAAAGGAGAGACAAACGTCCTTCAAGATTTTTTCTACGAAGTTGGAATGATTGAAAAATGAATTTTCAGGTTAACTGTTGAATTTATAGGATTGGGTTCAAGATGGGCTAGCTTCCTGAGCGAGCTCCAAAGCGAGGGGCAGCCTCACCATGGTCTTCACTCAGTGAGCCTTATAGCGAGGTGCTGCTCAATTGGGAGCTCGCTCAGTGAGCCTTATGGAGAGGTACTGCCTCGCTTTGGGCTTCTCTCAGTGAGCCTTCCTAGTTTCTGATTTTGCATTTTTGGTTCCCTGTGCCTTGTTGAGTGAGGCCTATAGCGAGACTCTCTCTTGCTCTGGAACTTGCTCAGCGAGCTCTTTTGCTTCGCAACACTTCAAAAAATTCTGCTCTTCTGCTTTCATATTTTATACTAGATTTCGGGAGTACGAAATGTTACAATATCTCCCCGTTGGATCAGTCATCCTTGAATGATGGGTCATGGTTCTCATGGTCAAACTAACATGCATTAAGGACATGGTTGTGTGAATACTGAACTGAATCATTATCGAACTAAATGTATACTGATTGAATGTGTACCGAACTGAATAAACACTGAACTGAATGAATAATTAACTGAATAAATACTGAAATGAATGAATACTGAACTGAATAAATACTGAACTAAGTGAACATTGAACTAAATGAACACTGAACTGAATGAATATTGGAACAAGAAATGTTGTCATAAGGGGTCTAAATGAAAAGGTTAGTTACGTTCAACATTTTCTGCTTGTTCTTAAACAGCTGCGGGCATTTTAACTTCATGTCCTCTTTGGCTTCCCACGTAGCCTCTTCGACTTTCTGACTTCTCCGTAGCAACTTTATTGAGGAAACTTCTTTAGTTCTCAACTTGCGAACTTGACGATCAAGGAGAGCCACATGAATCTCCTCATAAGCTAGGCTATCTTTAACTGTGATCATTTCAATAAGAAAAACTAATGATGGATCTCCCACACACTTCTTCAGCATGGACACATGAAACACTGGGTGCACAGAAACCAACTCCTATGGTAACTCGATGTAATGACCCATTTGGTCGTTATAGTTATTTCGGCATTTTCACCTTTTTCGAGCATTGATTAGCACATTTTGACCCGAAGTTGACTTCTGGGTAAACGGACCTTTTTTGAAAATTCATCGATTCCGAGAGGTCCGGATGGTTGCTTATGACTTGTGTGTATATTTGGTTCGGTTCCCAATGCACTTGGATGCATTTTGGGACTTGGGTTAGAAATTAGAACTAAGGCGTCGGGGGTTGACCTGGTCAACGAGACCTCTGTTGGAAATTTTGAGGCCACGACCGCGTTCGTAGCGTATTTTTGTGTGGGTCTGTGTATGTGGTTTGTGAGCAGATGCCCTCGGGAATGACTCGGAATCTCGATTGGGACTTAGAAAAAATTGGAGGAATTCTAGTACCTGGTGCCCGAAATGGCGGCACCATTGCCGTCCCAGCGACACCGCTATTACGATATATTGACCGCTGGGGCGGCCCTATGGGCGCTGTAGTGGCACCGCTGTAGTTATTTTTATTAAGTGTAATTTAAATAAGCCCTTAGACCCTCATTATTTCCCATTTCGAAATTAGAGCTTTAGGGAACAGTTCTTGGAGATATTTTGAAGACATTCTTGGAGGTAAATCTTGCCCATTTCTTTACTCTTCCTTAATCACAATCATCCCAGATTATCCCCTTCCCTTTAATAATCCCTTAGTGATAAAAGTTGAAAGAGGGTTTTGATGAACTTTTCCTAGGCTCATGTATGAGAAAATTGATGATTTTTATATTAGATTTTGATGAATCTAAGTTTATTAATCATATATATTGCATTTCTAGTGTTGAATTTCGGAATCGAAGACTTAGGGTTTATACCTAAATTGGGGGTTTTGCTTGAAATCAGAAATTAGGCTAATCTTTGATTCAAATCAGCAATTAGTGGTTGGGTTATGATCACCTAGTTCTTAATTTGATATTTTTCTTCTGAATTTCCCGTTTTACCCTTGTGGGCCCGTTTTCCCAATTTCTAGGGGTGGAATTGACCTAATTGAAATAGTAGCAATATTAGTATCATTCTTCATGATTTCTAATCTAGAATTCGATTATGCTTAGACTATTTTGGTTTCGAGGTTCAGCGGAAGGGCAAGGCAAATGAGTGAGTTGTTGGTGTTGCGGTTCAGCTATCCGGGTAGGTTATGACTTACCCTTGGTGAGACTTTGCATAGCGAAGCACATATTTAAATTATATTGTCAGAGATAGCATGTGAACCTTCGGGTATGAAGTTGGGTTGGATATTGCCTCAGGTTGGGCCCTGTTGTGTGTTGGGGCTAGCCACCCCGTCGTATTGTGATTTGATTGTTCTATTGTACTGGCTTGATGCCGTGAATCGTTGGTAGATATTGGATTTTGTTTTATCATCTTGATTATGATATAGTTGGCATACCCATTGTTGGTATTTGTACTTGGATATATTGCTGGCATACCCACTGTTGGTACTTGCGATTCGATTTTATTATTGGCATACCCACTGTTGGTATTTGTTATTCGGATATATGGTTGGCGTACCCATTGTTGGTACTTGTGATGTTGAGCATGATTATTGATGTGATTCATGCATTGTACGCACTCTCATTTTCATGATACACTGTTGAGATATTGATGATATTTGATTAAACACTTGACGAGCTGGGCTCAATTTTACTTGAGTGACGTGAGATGGCCGATGTCCGATGTTCATCCCGAAATCATTGATTGAGTGAAATTGATACTTGATAAAACTCTT
This sequence comes from Lycium ferocissimum, assembly GCF_029784015.1. Taxonomy (NCBI): domain Eukaryota; kingdom Viridiplantae; phylum Streptophyta; class Magnoliopsida; order Solanales; family Solanaceae; genus Lycium; species Lycium ferocissimum. The sequence continues at coordinate 21,466 of NW_026715463.1, read as the reverse complement.
TTACTTGAGTGACGTGAGGTGGCCGATGTCCGATGATCAATTTTGGAATCGTTATTGCATGGCCGATATCCGATGTTAGTTCCGGAATCGTTGTTAGTGCATGGACTCCATGGATCCCCCAGGGTGGTGCCCGTGAGAACCCCCCGTGGGCAAAGATTCGGGTTCCTGTCTATCTGTTGGGCAAAGATCCGGGACGGGTGGCACTTAAACTTCGAGAGTGATCTTTGGGTTGTGCTACCGAGACGTCGATATTTCGGAGTACATGTGTACACCGCATTTGCATGGCATCGCATTCATCCCATCACTGCATTGCATTGCATTATGACTTGATTGAGATGTTTGGTGTTGTATTGTGATCTTTGGATTGGATTGGCTATATTCAGATTTGACACATTTGGGATTGGATGCTTTACATAGGTGATGCCGAATATTTGAAATTGATTGTATTGTCTTATACTTGTTCGTTTATTTGCTTATCTGCTTTATTATCTGAAATGTGTTAGCTATGCTTAGTCGGCCGATGTTGCCTACCAGTACTGTTATTTGTACTGACCTGCACTTGCTACATTCTTTTATGAATGCAGAGTATCAGGTCGGATCCACTTTCATGACGCGTGGCTGATAGTCGCTTCAGCTCTATTCTCGAGTTTCCAGGGTAAGCATGGCTGACCGCCGCCTTGAAGACTTTCTATCTTTATGTCCTATTCTATTTAGAGACATAGACAGTTTATGTATTAGTATTCCAGATTGTATTATTTCCCTTTAGATGCTCTTGTGTTATTCAGACTAGACCCTGGGGGTGTTTATCGTCATTCCACACTTTCTTACTACTTATATATATGTATCGTGAGACTTATGTATTTATTCTATTCCATTGCTTAATTTTCATTCTTTTTATGTATTTATTCATTGTTGGGTTGAGGGTTCGCTTACCGAGGTAGAAAGGTAAGTGCCCGCACGACTTCGACAAAATAGGCCGTGACAAGTTGGTATCAGAGCCCTAGGTTACCCGATCTTTAATACAAGAGCGTGTTTAGTAGAGTCTCCTGGATCGGTTCGATAAGCTCCGTACTTATTTGCGGGAGGCTATAGGACATTTAGGAAATCTCACTTTCTTTTCATTCTTCGCGCTACTTTATTCAATTTGATATCTGGAAAGACCAAATTGGTATCTGACTCTATTCTCTTCTCTCACAGATGGTGAGGACTCGAGCTACGATGGCCAGAGGTCAGGTGCCAGACTCTGCAGCTACGACTGGTACTCGAGGGCGCACTATAGCTACGGGATACGGCAGAGCGAGAGGCCGCGGGGCTGCCCCAACTAGGGGTAGAGCTCCTGCGATGGGACAGCAGCGAGAGAGGTCTCCATCTCCCGAGCTCGAGTATCAGTCGGATAGAGACCAGACTGCAGAGGATGGTGTGGCCACAGCACGAGCACAGCCTGAGGTTACTTCTGACCAGGCCGTGCATGCCAATATGGCCAGAATTCTATCTCACCTTGATGCCCAGCTGGCGGCTACCGGTGTTACTACTCCCGGCGGGGGTTCACTAACTAGGGTTGGGGTGCAGACCCCTGAGAAGGGACTTACGCAGGCAACACATCCCGCGGCAGCTATGGCTCCTCGCTTTGTTGCGATACCCGCCCCTGGTGAAGCTATTAGGCCCATGAAGGGCGCTGTTATGACTACTGCTGATTAGGACCTGGTTGGGAGATTCAGGAAGTTGTAGCCGCCAAGGTTTGCTGGTACTTCTCTTGAGGATGCCTATGAGTTTATTCTAGATATGCTTGAGTTGCTGCACCGTATAGGGATAGTGGAGACCCATGGCATTGATTATGTAACCTACCAGTTTTGTGACGACGTTAAGACGTGGTGGAGGTATTTCGTGGCATGCATACCAGAGGGTTCTCCTCCTTTGACTTGGACTCGTTCTACCGGGCCTTCCTTGAGAAGTATGTGCTTGAGTAGAGGGGCATGTCTTTGGAGTCCTATGTGACCCGTTTCCTTTATCTGGCCCGTTATTCTACTCCATTGATCCCTACTGAGGCCGATAGGATCAGGCGCTTTATTGGAGGACTAGTGGGCTCTCTATAGATTCCTTGTCTTTAGATGGAGTTTATGGGAGATTCCTTCCAGTCCATTATCGAGCATGCTTCTATGGTTGAGGGTGCTAAGGCCCGTGCTTTTGGTGGTGGTGACAAGAGGCCACGTCAGACTGGCAGTTTTAGGGGTTCTGGTTCGAGGGGCGCCAATCAGTTTTTGAGGCCACCTTAGCCATATTTCGATCATCCCGTGCATTCAGCATTACCGGCTTCCTCTAGTGAACCACCTAGGCAAAGAGCTCCTGAGAGTTTATTCTCCAGACTAGTGGATAGGGTACGCTTCATCTGGGTCTTCAGCTTTCGCGTTTCAGCATTCAACTCCTCTTACCTGTTATTGTGGAGAGGTTGGGCATGTTGCTAGGAGATGTCCCCGACCTAGGCGGGATTATCAGCCGCCGAGGACTCTTACGTCATCGGTGGTCGCGGTGGGACTTCTTAGAGAGGCAGTGCTTAGTCAGGCCACAGTGCTCCACATGGTTCTAGAGGTGGTTCCTAGAGTACGAGAGGGGAATCTCAGACTGGGCGTGGTAGAGCTCATTGTTACTCATTTCCTGGTAGGCCTGAGGCACAGGCCTCAGATACTGTGATTTCAGGTACCATTTTTGTCCATTATAGAGCAGCGTTTATATTATTTGATCCTGGATTCACCTATTCATATGTATCTGCATTTCATGCAGTTGGTTGGGATTTGCCTTGTGATAGCATAAATATACCTGCTCATGTGTCTACTCCGGTCGGAGATTCTGTGATTGTTGATTGAGTCTATTGGTCTTGTTTGGTTACTTTTATGAGGTATGACACTTGGGTAGATTTGACGATTCTCGATATGGTGGCCTTTGATATTATACTGGGTATGTCCTGGCTTTCTCCTTATCATGAAATCTTAGACTGTCATCACCTTAGCCATGCCGGGCGTCCCTAGGCTTGTGTGGAGAGGTACTCCTAGTCCCGCCCCGAAGAAGATCATTTCCTTCCTTCGGGTGAAGAAATTAGTAAGTAAGGGGTGTTTAGCGTATTTGGCGCATGTTCGTGATACGACGGTTGCATCTCCACCCCTTGAGTCTATCCCTATTGTGAGCGAGTTCGCGGAGGTATTTTTATCGGATCTGCCGAGTATGCCACCCGATCACAACATTAATTTTTGTATCGACGTGGATCTGGGCACTCGTTCTATTTCCATTCCACCGTATCGGATGGCAATTCTTTGAGTTGAGGGAGCTTAAGGAGCAGTTACAGAACTTGTTGAGCAAGGGGTTCATTAGACCGAGTGTCTCTCCCTGGAGTGCTCCTGTGTTATTTGTGAAGAAGAAATATGGGACCGTGAGGATGTGTATTGATTACCGCCAGTTGAACAAGGTCACTATTTAGAATAATTGCCCTATTCCTCGTATTGATGATCCATTTGACTAGCTTCAGGGTGCTTCGATGTTTTCAAAGATTGATTTGCGTTCCGGCTATCACCAGTTGAGGATCAGAGCAGAGGATATTCCGAAGACAACATTTCGAACGAGATATGGCCACTATGAGTATCTAGTGATGCCTTTTGGACTTACAAATGCCCCGCCTACATTTATGACCTCGATGAATGGCATCTTTAGGCCATTCCATGATTCCTTTGTGATTGTATTATTGATGACATCTTGGTGTATTCCAAGAGTAGAGAGGAGCATGAGATCCATCTCCGCACTATTCTTGGGTTGTTGAAGAAACATAGCCCGTTGGCTAAGTTTTCTAAGTGTGAGTTTTAGTTGGCGTTTGTAGTTTGGGCTATGTGGTGTCTAAGGATGGGATTATGGTTGATCCACAGAAGATTGAGGCTGTGAGGGGTTGGGCGAGGCCCACTACGGTTATTGAGATTCGTAGTTTTGTGGGTTTGGCCAGTTATTATCGTCGCTTTGTGAAGGGTTTTGCTGCCATTGCTTCATCCTTGACTAGATTGACTTAGAAGGATGTTCCCTTCCAGTGGACGGATGATTGTGAGGAGAGCTTTAAAAAACTCAACCTTCTTTTGACTACAGCCCCGATCCTAGCATTACCTGTGGAAGGTAAGGATTTCACTGTCTATTGTGATGCCTCCTGTATGGGTTTGGGTGCGGTGTTGATGCAGAAGAATTACCCTACCCATGATTTGAAGTTATTGGCTGTAGTCTTCGCTTTGAAGCTTTGGAGGCATTATTTGAACGGTGTTCATTGTGAGGTGTTCACCGATCACCGTAGCCTTCAGCATATGTTTACCCAGAGAGATCTTATGTCCAGGCAACGCCGATGGATGGAGCTCCTGAAGGACTATGACATCTCTATTCTGTATCATCCTGGGAAATCCAATGTGGTAGCTGATGTCTTGAGTCGCAAGGCGGTGAGTATGGAGAGTTTAGCTCGATTGATTGTTTCCGAGTGTTCGTTGGCCAAGGAGGTCCAGACTCTGGCCAACAGTTTCGTCCGTCTTGATATTTCAGCCCCTGGCAGGATTTTGGCTTGTATAGAGGCGAGGTCGTCTTTATTGGATCGGATCAGGACTCATCAGGTTGAGGATGCTCAGTTGAGCAAGATTCGAGATAGAGTTTTGAGAGGTGAGGCCAAGGAGGCCGTGATTGATTCCGAGGGCATTTTGAGAATTAGAGGACGCATTTGCGTTCCTCGTATTGGTGATCTAATTCAGTTGATCTTGTCTGAGGCTCATAGCTTTCGCTATTCCACTCATCCGGGGGTGACTAAGATGTATCGTGACTTAAGACAGCACTATTAGTGGCTTCGGATGAAAAGAGATATAGTTAATTTTGTGTCTAAGTGTGCAAATTATCAGTAGGTAAAGTATGAGCACCAGCAGCCCGATGGGGTGCTTCAGAGGATGCCCATTCCCGAGTGAAAGTGGGAGAGGATTACCATGGATTTTGTCACGGGTCTTCCGAAGACACTTGGCAAGTTTGATTCTATTTAGGTGATAGTTGATCGATTGACTAAGTCTGCTCACTTTTCCAGTTCAGGTTTCCTATACTGCGGAGAAGTTAACCAAGATGTACATTCAGGATATTGTGAGATTTCATGGGGTTCCTATCTCTGTGGTATCTGATCGGGGTACGATTTTCACTTCCCGATTCTGGAGGGTGTTTCATGAGGAGTTGGGTACCCGGTTGGATCTCAGTTCGGCTTTTCATCCCCAGACCTATAGTCAGTCCGAGCGGATCATTCAGGTGCTTGAGGACATGTTGAGAGCGTGTGTTATTGACTTTGGCGGTCATCGGGATCAGCACTTACCATTGGTAGAGTTTGCGTACAACAACAACTACCATTCGAGTATTGGTATGACGCCTTTTGAGGCCTTATATGGTAGGAGATGTAGATCTCCGATTGGTTGGTTTGATGGGTTTGAGGCTTGACCTTGGAGCACAGATCTATTGAGAGAGTCCCTTGATAGAGTGAGAGTTATTCAGGCCAAACTCTTAGCAGCTCAGAGTCGGTAAAAGATGTATACGGATTGGAAGGTCCGGGATTTGAAGTTTGCTATTGGTGATCAGATTCTATTGAAGGTTTCACCCATGAAGGGTGTTATGAGGTTTGGTAAAAGGGGCAAGTTAAGCCCCAGGCATATTGGCCCGTTTGAGATTGTGGACTGTATCGGTGATGTAGCTTATGAGTTGGCATTGCCGCCAGGCTTGGCGAGAGTTCATCCGATTTTTCATGTTTCGATGCTTCCGATTTTTCATGTTTCGATGCTGAAGAAGTACCATGCCGACGGTATCTACATTGTCCGTTGGGATTCTATATTGTTTGATGAGAACTTGACTTATGAGGAGGAGTCGATCGCGATCTTAGATAGGCAGGTTCGAAAGTTGAGGTCGAAAGAGATTGCTTCGGTGAAAGTGCAATGGAAGCACCGTCCTGTTGAGGAGGCTACTTGGGAGACCGAGTCCGACATGCGTAGCCGATATCCTCAGTTGTTTACTGATTCAGGTATTTCCCTGCTTTCTTTCTTTTATTCGCTCGAGGATGAGTGACGGTTCAATTGGTATATGATGTAACGACCCGTTTGGTCGTGATAGTCTTTCAGGCATTTTCACCTTTTTCGAGCATTGACTAGCGCATTTTGACCCGAAGTTGACTTCTGAGTAAACAGACCTTTTTTAAAAATCTGTCAATTCCAAGAGGTCCGGATGGTTTCTTATGACTTGTGTGCATATTTAGTTCAGTTCCCAATGCACTTGGATGCATTTTGGGACTTGGGTTGGAAATTGGAACTAAGGCGTCGGGGGTTGACCCGATCAACGAGACCTCCATTGGCAATTCTGAGGCCACAAGCACGTTCGTAGCGAATTTTTATGTGGGTCTGTGTATGTGGTTTGTGAGCAGATGCCCTCGGGAATGGCTCGGGATCTCGATTGGGACTTAGAAAAAATTGAAGAAATTCTAGTACCTGGTGCCCAAAATGGCGGCACCAGTGCCGTCCTAGAGACACCGCTATTGCCGTATATTCCTGGGCGGCGCCTATGTGAAATGTTGGCCGGAAAGCGTTATGGCGGCCCATATATATACACCGTAGTTTTGCATTACATTGAGATTCGTTAGGGATTAGCTATTCAATTGCAGACATCAGAGTTATTGTCAAGAAGATGCAAGATCATAGGTGCTCGTGTTACGATTATAAGAGTCCGAGTTCGCGTAACAGGTTATAGGAGGATTAGAAAACCAGTGAACTAAGGAGATTAAGCTCTCGAGGCTTTGAAGGAAAGTTGGGCAAGGTTTGGTACGGAAATTTTGGTCTAACTGGAAGAAAGAATACGTTTTAGTTTATTAAGAGTTTTGAAGTGAAACAAAAGTTTAACGTGAAGTTCAGAAAGTCTAGTTTCCAACACAACAAACCGCTTTTCCCCCGGGGTAAAGTCGAGAAGAAAGACGAGAAGTAAGGTATAATCGAAGACTTCATAAAGGACGTGGTGAATCTTGATGTCCCCATTAACTTGCGGGTCCGAAAAACCGTTAGTCATAAAAGATAGAGGTGTGAAAAGATGGAAAGAAGGCATCGAAATTGGATCTAACCCTGATAAGTATTGCGATTGGATACAAGACTGTAACTAGCAAGAAGATAGCAAGTCAGACCATACGATGATGGAACCCCGGCCCTAAGAAGATCATGAAGGGCGGCAGATAATTATCGAAGACGACGGTTACTCGAAGGCTATGGACGTATAAGGACCTCCTTAATAAGGGGGAAGAACATACTAGACTTGAAAGGAACTATGATGTTTCAAGCTCCAGAAAAGGAGATTTATTAGCTCAGGGCTAGAGTTTGAGGCGTATTGGCATATCAGGAAGGTAACGGAATGAAGTAGAAAAGAATTGACAATAAGTGTACCATGAGGCAGACATAGGGAGAAAGAATGGAAGATAACTCAGGAGAGCACTTTACGCCAAGATGAACTACGATATTTTTAGACAATGATTTGAATCCCTCGTATCGGGAAAAAACTGCGCCGTACCTAAGTATGCAGTGACATGCCCTAAAGGGTAATGAAAAGAGCAAGACAAGTCTCCAAGCTAAATTCACAAAGGGTGTTAGAGAGGATGACGAACCCAAAGGACACTTGGGATAAGGCTAATTTTCCAACGATTGGTAGTTTGGAAATTTTTGAAGGAAAGAAAGAATGCTGCTCCTATGAATGGAAATAAAAGAGTTCACCGGATATTAGGAAGTAGTTCATGGACCACTAATTATACTGAACATAAGAGAATATGCTATGGAATTATATGAACCGTCAACGTGAAGCTATGCTCAACTACAATTGAAAGAAGGCCACACCGGAAAGCCAAAAAGGAGTAACGACTGACGAAACGATCGCCGATACAAGGACATCGAAGATAAGTATATTTGCGTTGCAAGAGAGTCATAATAAAAGAATTGTCATAGTCCTATGCTTCTGGGATTGTATTGATAGATGTGAGGGAAGGAAGTAAAGAAAAAGTTGTAGTAGGAGCTCAAAGATGTTGCGAGCTATGAAATTAGTTGAACTCGGATTATAAGTCTGCCATAAGCGTAACTGGACTACGAAGGATAATAAATGGCGAAGAAGCATTACGTATATACGTATTTTGGATAATGATATAACTGGCCTTAGAAAGGAATATAACCATTAGGTTCACTAGCGACACAGTTATCTTTGGGTAAACATTTGAAATGTAAGGGTAAAAGAGATGGCGACAAGGATGTAAGGATCGTAGAGCCTCGACTAATGGACTACAAAAAAATTGGTGCGGTGTATATCTAAGATCAACGAGTACAAAAAGGATAGCCCGAGATGGCACCGAAGGAGTAAACGCAAAGGCGCGAGAGAGAAAGGTGGCGCCACTAACAAGGAAACAAGGAGCGAGAAAAAAATAAAAAGAGTACTTATAGGACGATGAATAGTTATGGCATAGCAAGTCAAGACTGCCATAATGGAGAAAGAACAAGAGCGAGATGCTAGTTAATTTCCGATCATGTGCATGAGGACAAAAAAGTGAAAGAAGATGACTGAAGGCAATAAAAGAGTTAAGAAGGAATGAGAAGAGACAGATCTAAGTTATAGTTTAAGCAAATGGTAATCGGACCCTAAAGGAAAAATAATTATTCTAATGAATCAATGATGATGTCGTGGGTTGGCAATACTGCAACATTCGAGGACGAATGTTTCTAAGGGGGGAAGGATGTTACACCCCGTATCTTCAAAGAATACTTATCAAATTTGAAACATGAGTACGTTGAGTTATGGTTAAGTAAAACCACTTTGAAACATAGGCAAGAATAATCAAGTACATTTAATGAGTGAAGGGTGTATATAAGGTATACCGGAAGGTTTTATAAGGAAATGAGTAGAAGAAATGAAGTAGTACGACTTTGGAGAAAGGATGGGTAATGTTTTGTGTGAAAATTTTGGTCCAACTTGGGTGATGAATATCTCTTAGCATATGAAGTGTTTTAAGGTGAAACAAAATTCTAAAATGAAGTTCGTCGAGTCTAGTTTTAAACGCAACAAACCGCTCGTAAATAGGAGATCAGAGTAGAGAATTATGAACGTTACAAGTTCAGCTGATAGAGCAAAAACGCGTGCTACAGTACTGCTACAGTAAGAGACTTGCTACATTACTACTACAGTAAATTGCTACAGTGACCCCCCGAACCGAATTCGACCGTATATAAAGGGTAAAAAACCCCTTTTTATTCATCAGATTTGCCCAAAAAACTCCAGAAATTGAAGAGAGAGAGAGGGAAACAAGAAAGTAAGCAATTTTCAAGTGACGGAGTATTAATCGAAGCTCGGATAAACGCATAGATGTGATTCTAGTATGGTATTGCGGTGGATTCAAGGTGGATATTGAAGATATTGCTGTCTTCAGAAGAAAAAAGGTATGAATCTTTCTCTTTTGGTAATATTTAAGGCTTATTTACGGAGATAAAGTCGCTAAATAATTGTGTAGTAAGTTGGTTAGTGATGGAAGTTGGAAAACAGCGTGTGGGCTATTTTATGGTACATATTGGTGTTGGAAATGATGTTATTTATGTTGGTATTTTTGTTGTTGTTATTGGTTGTTGGATTGTGATTTCGGGCTAGGCATATAAACAGGGGAGGTGCTGCCCGAATTTCGGCAGATTCTAAACGGAATTAAATTGAAGGCTTAAGATGAGCGTATGACATTGAGCCTAATAATAGTATGAATGGTTTATATGTAGATTTACGAGCTTGGAAGGATAAACGTTGAACGACTAAGGCGACCGAAAGGTATGTTAAAGCTCGTCCCTTTCGTTCAAAGGCATGATTCCTATGTTATGATTTCATAAATGTTTCCATATCTTCCTTGTTATCAAAGGTTAAAAGTCTATGATTCCAAGACATGATTCCCTTCTTGATAAACCGTAAATGTTTTCCAAAATGTCCGTATTTTTTCAAAACAAAGGTTTATGATTTTGTAATTAAGCTTTTATGACTACAACGACGGACATGTTTTTATCATGATGACAATGATGCCAAAGATGGGAATATTTTCTATGATGACTATGATGAGAACGATTTCATGTTTAAAGGTTCCAAGTTATGATTTCAATGACGATATAAGAATGTTGAGCTATTTCTTGATTTCTCAATTTTATTCATGGATGATGACTATTTTTTTTAAAGATTCCAAAGTATATGAATTGACGCCTTATGAGATTTATGATCTTAGTCCATGTTCTCTTAACGCTATTCTTCATTGATAGTCTCACCTTATAATAATTGTTCCTTCAAGGTGAGACAAAGCGACCATGATTATTCCATAACATAATCGGAGGTTACCGACCTTACGTCACTCCGATAGAGTTATAGCTTTTCTTGGGCACTCATGCATGCTGCTTATATGATATATGTATGTGTGTGTGTGTGTATATATATATATATATATATGTGTGTGTGTGTGTGTGTGTGTGTTTATATATATATATATATGTGTGTGTACATATATATATATATATATATATATATATATATATATATATTATATATATATATATATATATATATATATATATATATATATGTGTGTGTGTGTGTGTGTGTGTGTGTGTGTGTGTGTGTGTGTGTGTATGGGGAAAATGGGAAAAAGGGCGAGAGCGTTATATATGCGTAACCACCTGATCAGTTGGTATAATATGATATGATATCATCCCGGACGCGGGATGCTGGGACGCAGAACATATGTGGTTAAATGGATCGTAGCCGATGCCTCGGCAATATGATATGTTCTATTTTCTATATATATGAACAAGAAATGTTTTTCAAAAGAAAGCTAGCATGAATGGCATCCGCTCTAAGGGGCACTCACATGTATAAGTTACTCTTTTATCTCACGATATGCTCCATATTTCCATTCTGTTATTATTCATACTTTACATCCCTTACTATGTTACTATTCATGCCTTACATACTCGGTACATTACTCGTACTGACGTCCCTTCTTGTGGATGCTGCGTTCATGCCCGCAAGATCAGGTAGCCAGTCGGACGATTCACAGCAGTAGGACCTCAAATCAGCGGCAGTCAGTACGCTCCATTGATCCGGAGCTACAATCCTTTTGGTATGCTATTCAGTTACGTACATATATGGGTACGGCAAGGCCTTGTCCTGTCATTTCTACAGTTTGTACTCCGCAGGGTGCGTAGCGGTGATATGTAGTCGTGATGTTATGCAGCCTCGTCAGCGTTTATTTTGTTGTATAGCAATATATGTGTGGCGGCCAAATCGGCTCACGTCGTTATTCTCAGTGTTTATGTTTATATGTATGCGTTGGCCGTGAGTTCCAGGTACGGTGTATTTTATGTTGATTGTTCGGGAGACAGTATAGCACGATTCGATTGTATATGGGCCGGGACGGTTAGTGAAAAAGTAAATGCCAGCACGAAGTGCTTGGCCGGTGGTGGTCGGGCACTTTGCGGCCCCATCGGTTTGGGTCGTGACAATAGTGACAAAAAGCGACGTCGAGAATGGCGATTTTGGGGGTTACCGGAGAGAGGCGTCGATTAGTTTTCAAGACCACCTCAGCCATATTCGGGTCGTTCCGTGCATTCAGCATTACCGGCTTTCTCTGGTGAGCCACCTAGGCAGAGAGCTCCTGAGAGTTCGTTCTCCAGACCAGTGGACAGGGCTGCTTCATTCGGGTCATCAGCTTCTGTATATTAGCATTTGTCTCTTATTACCTGTTATTTTTGTGGAGAGGTCGGGCACGTTGCTAGGAGATGTCCCCGACCCAGGCAGGATTATCAGCCGTCAAGGACTCTTATATTATCTGGTGGTCGAGGTGGGACTTCTCAGAGAGACTGTGCTCAGCTAGGCCACGGTACTTCCCATAGTTCTAGAGGTGGGTCCCAGCCATCTAGAGGTGGTACTTGGAGTATGAGAGGGGGATCTCAGACTGAGCGTGGTGGAGCCCATTGTTACTCATTTCCTGGAAGGCCCGAGGTAGAGGCCTTAGATGCTGTGATTTTAGGTGCTATTTTTGTTCGTCATAGAGCAGCATCTGTGTTATTTGATCCTGGATCCACCTATTCATATGTATCTGCATTTCATGTCATTGGTTGGGATTTGCCCTGTGATAGCATAGATATACCTGTTTAGGTGTCTATTCCGATCAGAGATTCTGTGATTGTTGATCGAGTCTACCGGTCTTGTTTGGTTACTTTTATGGGGTATGACACTTGGGTATATTTGATGATCCTAGTTATGGTGGACTTTGATGTTAAATTGGGGATGTCCTAGTTTTTTCCTTATCACGCGATCTTGGACTGTCACGCCAACACAGTCACCTTAGCCATGCCGGGCATTCCTAGGCTTGAGTGGAGGGGTACTCGTAGTCCCACTCCGAAGAAGATCATTTTCTTTCTTTAGATAAAGAAGTTAGTAAGTAAGGGGTGTTTAGCTTATTTAGCTCATGTTAGTGATATGACTATTGCATCTCCACCCCTTAAGTCTATCCCTATGGTGAGCGAGTTCGCGGAGGTGTTCCCGTCGGATCTGTCGGGTATGCCACTCGATCGTGACATTGATTTCTGTATTGACTTAGATCCGGGCACTCGTCCTATTTCTATTCTGCCATATCGAATGGTACCTGCTAAGTTGAGAGAGCTTAAGGAGCAATTACAGGATTTGTTGAGCAAGAGATTCATTAGACCGAGCGTCTCCCCTCGGGGTGCTCCCGTGTTATTCGTGAAGAAGAAAGATGGAACTATGAGGATGTGTATTGATTACCGCAACTGAACAAGGTCACTATTCGGAACAAGTGTCCTATGCCTCATATTGATGATCTGTTTGACCAGCTTCAGGGTGCTTCGGTATTTTCAAAGATTGATTTGCGTTCCGGCTATCACCAGTTAAAGATCAGGGCAGAGGATATTCCGAAGACAGCATTTCGATGAGATATGGCCACTATGAGTTTCTAGTGATGTCTTTTGGGCTTACCAATGCCCCAGCTGCATTTATGACTTTGATGAAGGGCATCTTTAGGCCATTCCTTGATTCCTTTGTGATTGTGTTTATAGATGCCATCTTGGTGTATTCTAAGAGTAGAGAGGAGCATGAGAGCCATCTCCGTCTTTGTTCTTGGGTTGTTGAAGAAACATAGCTTGTTTGCTAAGTTTTCTAAGTGTGATTTCTGGTTGGAGTCTGTAGCATGCTTGGGCCATGTGGTGTCTAAGGATGGGATTATGGTTGATCCACATAAGATTGAAGTTGTGAGGGGTTGTACGAGGCCCACTATTGTTACTGAGATTCGTAGTTTTGTGGGTTTGGCAAGCTATTACCGTCGCTTTGTAAAGGGTTTTGAGGTGATTGCGTCATCCTTGACCAGATTGACTCAGAAGGATGTTCCCTTCTAGTGGACGGATGATTGTGACGAGAGCTTTCAAAAGCTCAAGCCTCTTTTGACTACAGCCCCGATCTTAGCATTACCCGTGGAGGGTAAGGATTTCGCTGTCTATTGTGATGCCTCCTGTGTGGGCTTGGGTGCTGTGTTTATGCAGAAGGGTAGAGTGATAGCTTATGCTTCTCGTCAGTTGAAGGTTCATGAGAAGAATTACCCTACCCATGATTTGGAGTTATTTGCCGTGGTCTTCGCTTTGGAGATTTGGAGGCATTATCTATACGGTGTTCATTGTGAGGTTTTCATCGATCACCGCAGTCTTCAGCATATCTTTACCCAGAGAGGTCTTAATTCTAGGCAGCGCCGATGGATGGAACTCCTGAAGGACTATGATATCTCTATTCTGTATCATCCCGGAAAAGCCAATGTAGTGGTTGATGCCTTGAGTCGCAAGGTAGTGAGTATGGGGAGTTTAGCTCGATTGATTGTTTTCGAGTGTCCGTTGGCCATGGAGGTTCAGACTCTGGCTAACAATTTTATCGTCTTGATATTTCAGCCCCAGGCAGGATTTTGGCTTATATAGAGGCGAGGTCATCTTTATTGGATCGGATCAGGACTCATCAGTTTGAGGATGCTCAGTTGAGCAAGATCCGAGATAGAGTTTTGAGAGGTGAGGCCAAGAAGGCCATGATTGATTCTGAGGGCATTCTGAGGATTAGACGATGCGTGTGCAATCCTTGTGTTGGTGATCTGATTCAGTTGATCTTATCTGAGGCTCATAGCTCTCGCTATTCCATTCATCCGGGGGCGACTAAGATGTACTAGGACTTGAGATAGCACTATTAGTGGCATCGGATGAAGAGAGATATAGTTTATTTTGTGGCTAAGTGTGGAAATTTTCAGCAGGTAAAGTATGGGCACCAGCGACCCGATGGGGTACTTCAGAGGATACCCATTCTTGAGTAGAAGTGGGAGAGGATTACCATGGATTTTGCCACGGGTCTTCCGAAGACCCTTGGCAAGTTTGATTCTATTTAGGTGATAGTTGATCGGTTGACTAAGTCGGCTCACTTTGTCCAGTTTAGGTTTCCTATACTGCGGAGAAGTTAGCCAAGATGTACATTCGGGATATTGTGAGATTGCATGGGGTTTGTTTTTCTGTTGTATCTGATCGAGATGCGATTTTCACTTCCCGTTTCTAGAGGGCGTTTCAAGAAGAGTTGGGTACCCGATTGGATCTTAGTACAACTTTTCATCCCCAGGCCGATTGCCAGTCCGAGCGGACCATTGTGTGCTCGAGGACATGTTGAGAGTGTGTGTTATTTATTTTGGTGGTCATTGAGATCAGCACTTACCATTGGTAGAGTTTGCGTGCAACAAGAGTTATCATTCGAGTATTGGCATGGCGCCTTTTGAGGCTTTATATGGTAGGAGATATAGATCTCTGATTGGTTGGTTTGATGGATTCGAGGCTTGGCCTTGAAGCAGGATCTATTGAGAGAGTCCCTTGATAGAGTGAGAGTTATTCAGGCTAAGCTTTTGGCAGCTCAGAATCGGCAAAAGATGTATGCGGACCAGAAGGTCGGGATTTGAAGTTTTCTATAAGTGACCGGGTTCTATTGAAGGTTTCACCCATGAAGGGTGTCATGATATTTGGTAAGAGAGGCAAGTTGAGCCCCAAGTATATAGGTCCGTTTGAGATTGTGGGCTATATCAGTGATGTAGCTTATGAGTTGGCATTGCCGCCAGGCTTGGCGGGAGTTCATCCGATTTTTCATGTTTCAATGCTGAAGAAGTACCATACCAACTGTACCTACATTGTCTGTTGGAATTATATATTGCTTGATGAGAATTTGACTTATGAGGAGGAGCCTATCGCGATCTTGGATAGGCAGGTTCGAAAGTTGAGGTCGAAAGAGATTGCTTCGATGAAGGTGCAATGGAAGCACTATCTTATTAAGGAGGCTACTTGGGAGACTGAGTCCGATATGCATAGTCGATATCCTCAGTTGTTTACGGATTCAGGTATTTCTTGCTCCTTTTTTTTTCTTCACTCGAGGACGAGCGACGGTTCAATTGGTATCTGATGTAACGACCCGTTTGGTCGTTATAGTCTTTCCGGCATTTTCGCCCTTTTTCGAGCATTGATTAGCTCATTTTGACCCGAGGAGACCATTGGCATGCTTCCTGAGATATCTAGACCGGATTCGGGCAACTTTGGTGAAAAACAGGCTTAAAGTGAAAAACGGTTGACCCAAAGTTGACTTTTGGGTAAAAGGACCTTTTCTGGAACTCTATCAATTCCGAGAGGCCCGGATAGTCATTTAGAACTTGTGTGTATATTTGGTTCGGTTCCTATGCACTCGGATGCATTTTGGGACTTGGGTTGGAAATTGGAATTAAGGCGTCAGGGGTTGACTCGGTCAACGATACCTCCGTTGGAAATTTTGAGGTCACGGACGCTTTCGTAGTGTGTTTTTATGTGTGTCGATGTGTATCATATGTGAGCAGATGGCCTCAGGAATTAGTTGGAAAATCGGATCAAATGGTGAAACTTGGGTAAGTTTCTAGTTTCTAGTGTCTAGTGCTCGCTTTGGCGGCACCAGCACTGCGGCAGCGATACCGCTGGAGCGGTAGCCGTGCCTCTGGAGTGGTCAAGTGATTTTTGCCTTTATCGCAGATGCGGTCGAGTGGCCATTGAGGTGGCACTGCTAGGGTAGTCCCAGTGCCGCTAAAGCGAGTGACGGCCAGTTTGCATAATTAATGAAGTGTTAAAAGCCCTTAGACCCTCATTTATTTCCATTTCGAAATTAGAACCTTGGGGAACTGTTCTTGGAGAGATTTTGGGAATATTCTTGGAGGTAAATCTTGCTAATTCCTTTACTCTTCCTTTAATCATAAATCATCTTAGATCCTCCCTTTCCTTTAATAATCCCTTAGTAATGGAAGTTGGAAGAGGGTTTTGATGAACTTTTGCCTAGGCTAATTAATGAGGAAATTGATGGTGTTTATGTTAGATTTTGATGAATCTAAGCTTATTAATCCTATATCTTCCATTTCTAGTGTTGAATTTCGGAATCAAAGAGTTAGGGTTTATACCCAAATTAGGGGTTTTACTTCAAATTCGAAATTGGGTAAATCTATGGGTTAAATTAGCAACTAGCGGTTGGGTTATGATCACCTAGCACTTAATTTGATTTTTTTATTCCGAATTTTCCATTTTTCCCTTGTGGGCCCGTTTCCCCAATTTCTAGGGTTAGGACTGACCTAACTAGAATGGTAGCACTATTAACATCATTCTTCGTGATTTCTAATCTAGATTTTGATTATGCTTAGACTACTTTTGTGATGCCTCTCATTTTTCGTTGCAAGAAAGTCCTTAGCTTATGGGTGGTCTATACCCTTAGTATGGATATCCGCACCCGAGTTTTTGAGAAATTAAGTGCCTTACCCCGCGGGTACCAAAGTGTAAGTATACTTCCTTTGCGATTTGATAGGATTTAAAGCTAAACGAATCGAATCGACGCAGGCCGGAGCGACTCAGGAGAGTGCAAAAATCAGTCACCATCGATGGGCCGACGGCGCACCATCGTGGTGCACCGTCCCTGCTCTGCCACCTCTGAAGTTTCAGGTGGCAGGTCGATGGAGCACGCCAATGAGCCGTCGACACGTCGACCCACCGTCAACCGGCACCACTGGAACTTTCTAGTTTCCTCTATATATATTTGACCCTCACATTTTATTCTCATTATTTTCCACTCCCAAAATCAGAGAAAGTCCTAGAATATTCCTCTTAATATTTTCCATCATCATAGTGAAGATTTAGCAAGATTCGAGCCCCGTAAACTCGTGCTTGTGAAGGGAAAGTTGCTCCTAGGGTTCTATTAGAGTTGTTAAGCTTTGGAATTGGAGTTGTAGCTTGATTCTTGGAACTCTAGACTCCTCAAGGTACTTATATGATTCCTACCTTTGTGTTTAAGCTAATTATCAAGAGTTTTAGTAGTTTTAAGTAAAGAGAATTATAGTTATGAAAGTTGTAAGTTGAATAAGGGTAGAGTTGGACTTGAGGGCTAATTTGAGGGATGATTTGGAGTAAAATTGATTATATTTTGACATGTAAGTATTGATATGGTTGTTGTTAGTATTGTTCTTGGTATTTAAGTTAAATTGGAAGCTGAGGGATTATTGAGTTATGAAAGAGATGTTGCCCAAACTTCGTTAAGTTCCTTTTTCACTTGAATTGGATAATAAGTGTTATAAAGGAGCTAATTGTGGCCTATGTTATCTTGGTTGTAGACTTACGAGCTCAAAAAATAGACGTTGGATGATTAGATACGCTTCAAGGTATGTTAAGGCTGTCCCTTTTATTCTTTTGGCATGATCCTTATTATCTGAACGAACAAGTAAGCGAGTGAATTCCAAAGACTCTACTCTTAGACTGTACAGGATTCATCGTATCCTTGATTTCTTATGTTCATGTTCATGACTTCTAGAGATCTTTTGTTATCTAGAGTAATCCGGAGTATATCTTTCATGAGTCTTTCATGCATTATATATATATATATATATATATATATATATATATATATATATATATATATACACACACACACACACACACACACACACATATATGTATAGCTATTTTCTTACACCGTGCCTACATAGCCGGGTAGTATAACACCGCGTCTACATGGTCGGGCAATATAACACCGTGCCTATATGGCCGGGCCGCACCACTAGTGGGCGGCGTGAGATGACTACCTTCCCGGACGCGGGATGATGATGATGACACCGTGCCTCTATGGCCGGGTAGTATACTATTCACACCATACCTATATAGTCGGACAGTTTACTATTGATATGGATGTATATGATTTTTAAAGAAGAGCATGCATATTACACACCGCAAAGGTATCTTCAGTCAGACAGATGCATTCAGACAGTCTGCTTGTTTATGAGTATCAGATTCCTTTCATGATTCTTATGTACATGTTACTCTTATGCCTTGCAAACTCAGTACATTATCCGCACTGAATCCCTTATTGCTCGGGGGGCTGCGTTCATGCCCGCAAGTTCAAGTAGACAGACGGACAGTCCAGCTCAATAGGACTCCCATCCAGTGGTGATCAGTGCGCTCCACTTGATCCGGAGCTGCGGTTCATTTTGGTATGCTACCTTTGAGATATAGATATGCATATGGGTATGACGGGGCTCTGTCCCGTCCTTTCTATAGCTTTTATTCCATTAGAGGTCTGTAGGCAGTTGTATGTAGATTACATGTGACTTAGCCTTGTCGGCTCTTATTCTTTTGTGTACATTCATGTGGCAGCCTAGTTGACTTGTATTGTTATCTTCAGTATATATAGGTTGTCTACAGACCGTATCTAGTAGTGTCTTATTTATTGGGGTGTCGTGCACCACACTTATAAACAAGAGGCTACGGGACATTTAGGAAATTGTCATTCTTTCTCTCTAGATCGTGCGACAGAACCGTGTGTTAAGAGTTCGCTTCTTAATAGTTTGTTCTGATTTCAGCAATACCTCGCAAGAAAGCTACAGCCGCCCAAAATGGCAAGGGAGTAGCTGGTGAGGCCACCAGCTGTACTCAGCGGGCTACCAGGGCTCAGGGCTAGTCCCAGAGTGAGAGCCCATCTCAGACTTCACATACACCGCCTCCAGCACCTGCCCCAGTGCCCTCAGCTCTTCAGCCAGATGTACCGGTCCAGGATATGAGAGACGCTATACAGTTATTGACCAGTTGGTAGCCGCTCAGGCTCCGTGGCAGGGAGTTGGTGTTAATTAGGGAGACTGAGCTGGTAGTGCAAGGGTTAAGACTTTCCTTAGGCTAGATCCTCCAAAGTTTTCTGTGTTAAAGCAGAATATGGATCCTCAAGACTTTATTGATAGTATGCAGTGGACTTTGAGAGTTATGCACGCTGATGACATCGAGTCAGTGGAGCTGGCATCTTATAGGCTTCGTGATGTTGCAGTGCAGTGGTATCAGGCATGGGAGCTGTCTAGGGGAGAGAATGCTCCTCCAGTCGTTTGGCGAGAGTTTTCGGATGCTTTTATTCGTCATTATTTACCACCAGAAGTCCGATGGGCCCGAGCAGATAGGTTCTTGCGTGTTGAGAAGGGCAGTATGAGTGTTCAGGAGTATTATATACACTTCGATTCCTTAGCTAGACATGCCCCAGCCATGGTGGCTGAGATAGAGGACAGAGTTCATCTTTTTATGGCTGGTCTAGGGCGACATTTGATAAATAAGTGTACAATAGCTGCATTACAGCCGGGCATGGATATTTCCCGTATACAGGCATACGCACAGAATTTAGAGGATCGTAAGCGTCAGCGGAGGATAGAGCGCGAGCGTGACCGGGGCCATGGTAAGAAGGCCAGATCCTTAGATATTGCTGGTGAGTTCACGGGAGGGAAAAGACAGCAACATTCCTGGTATTCATTTCATTCAGCATGGAGTGCACCTTCGCGGTTTTCAGGCCCTAGATTTGATCAGTCTTCTTATTCAGGAGTGGGCCAAAGTTCTAGAGCATCAAGTTCTTAGCATAGACCAGAGCCAGGCCAGATGAAACCACCTATACCACGGTGTGCCCAGTGCAAAAAATTACATTCCAAACAGTGTTGATTTGGATCGAATATTTGTTATGCTTGTGGCCAGCCAGGTCATGTGATGAGGGAGTGTCCGTCGTGGGGTGGTGTAGGCATTGCCCAGCATACAGGGTCCGTAGCTGGTTCTTCTTCAGTAGTACACCCTTCAGAGCAAGTTTCTCAGGCACTAGCGGGACGTGGTAGAGGAAGGACTGGGGCATCTAGCTCGAGTGGGCCTCGACCGCCGTGCTTATGCCTTTGCCAGCCGGCAGACGAGGATCGTGAGTCGTCTCCTAATGTTGTCACAGGTATATTATCAGTTTCCTCCCATGATGTATACACACTGATTGATCCAGGTTCTACTTTATCATATGTTACTCCATTTATTGCTGGCAAGTTTGGGATAAAGCCTGACTTGATTGAGCCGTTTGAAGTGTCGACGCTGGTCGGTGATCCAGCTATAGCTAGGCGAGTATATCAAGGGTGTGTTGTGATAGTTTGTAATCGCTCTCAAATATCAGATGCTGTCTCAAACTGTCTCAGACACAAACATATATATAACAGAAGCCGGCAAGGCTATCATATGGCGCAATGGCCCAGAACATATACAAATGCAAGCCGACAAGGCTGCCATGGCGAATGGGATCGCCCGTAACATATAACATACGAATACATCGTACGGAAGTAGGCACAACCCACATATACGTCTACAGACCTCTAAACAGACCAACAGAATCATATGACGGGACAGGGCCCCGCCGTACCCCTGAACAAACAAATACATATGCAACGGACGAATATGTACCAAAATATGGGCTCCGGAGCAAAGGAGCACTCCAAGACCGCCGATGGAAATCCTAAGCCGGCGGATCGCCAAAATCTACCGTACTCGCGGGCATGAAACGCGCCCCCCTCGAAGAAAGGGGTCGTCAGTACGAATATGTACCGAGCATGTAAAGCATAAAATATCGTAAACGAATCGCACCGAAACGAGGAGGACGGAAAAGTAATACAATAACCGTAAATCATAACGCTTTGCCTTTGAAACATAAATCATACGTATCAATTTCATATTCGACCATCATGGGACTGAAAAACGGAGGAGTCGAAAAATCATCTCGTACACATGCATAGATATAACGTGCTCCCGCCCCTCTAGTAAGGGGCGCGGTAAGTAAACCATCGCATGCATATACATATAACGTGCCCCCGCCCTCCAGCCGAGGGACGCGATAAGTAAAATCATCATATCATGTACATATAAGTGCTCCCGCCCTCTAGTGAGGGACGCGGTGAATGAAGTCATCATATGCCATCCGGCCACCTCCCCATATCATCATATCATCATCATATCATGTAACATGCCCCCGCCCTCTAGCGAGGGGCACGTGAATCATA
>NW_026715462.1:0-20531 GCF_029784015.1 Lycium ferocissimum | reverse complement strand
GGTATGCTTAAAATATCACCCATAGCAGGTGTAATGAGCTTCGATAGGAAGGAAATGACTTGAGAAGCTGAAGAGGAGACGAAGAAGGAATAAGATTGGTAGATGAGATTGCATGCTATGGCACTAAAGGAAATCCCCCGAGATTCTTATCAGACCTTATGACACTAGTTGAACATTCGAGGACGAATGTTCTAAAGGGGGAAAGGATGTTATATCCCGTATTTTGTACATCGGGACAATCCGAGTTAACCATGATAAGTAAGGACAAGACTATTCCGGGACACGAGATGGAGACTTGTGACCTCCGAGTTTATTTTAAGGCATGAGTTGCTTGTGATTTTTATTGGCATGGAATATTAAGGAAATTTGGGGCTAAAAGTGCATTATGAAAACTTATAATTCATGAAAATAAAGGGCATGTGGCCGGCCACATGTGGTGTGGACCATGGCCACATGGAAGTTTAATATATGTAGTTAAAAAGATGACTAAGTGATCATTTTCATCATCTTCAACACTTAGAAGAATTGAGAACCTTGGAGAAAAAAAAAATGAAGGCTATTCGGCCACGAGAGCTAAAAATTGAAGACCAAAAATCTTCTTCAAAAAAATATTTTCTTCTAGCATTTCAACCCCTTAGAAGGTGTATAACAACATGGAGTGGTTGTTGGAGTAGCAAGAACAAGAATTAGTTCAAGGCACAAAGTTTAGCCAAGTTGAGAAGACAAGTGCTAAGGTAAGGTTTAATCTTCTCTTTTATATGTTATGGATGGTTTGTGTATGTTGTAGTATGTAGAAATGAATGAAATTTATGAAAATATGGAAGTTGAAGTTGAACCGTGTATGTTGATGTTTGGCCGTGCATATATATGATGTTGTGTAGGAATAGTGAATTAATTGTATTTAGCATGTTTGGGTGTTGTTGTAGTGTGGGGAAATGGATGAAAATCATGAAACTTGTGTGTTGAGGTGTTGGCCAAAAATGGGTTGTTTTGTATGTTAGGGAATGAACTAATTTTATTTAGTATTCTTGGGTTGTTGTGTTGTGGATTCTAGGATGCAAATGAAAGTTTAATGGTGCAAATTGAAGTTATAATCATTTGTGACTTGTTGTAGAAGTTAACGAACTTTTAAGCTAGTTTCTTGTAATTATGGGAATGATATTGTTAATGTGTGAATTGTTGGTGTAGTTGATGAATTTGGAAGGAAGAAATGTGTTGTTGTGTTGATCTCGGGTTTGGGGTGATTTCGGGTGGCATTGTATATGTTATATCCCGTATTTTGTACGTTGGAATAATTTAAGTTGGATTGCGACAAGTTGTGGATAAGACTTTTAATTTCCGATTTTGTTTTTGTTTTAATGCACAAGTTACATATTCATCTTTTAATTGGTATGAGTGTTAAGTGGTAAATTTGGAATAAGGAAAAGTTTAGGATGTTGAATAAGTTATATTGCGGTACAGTATGGAGTTTTGGACATATCCGTGTATGCAAATAAAGAGATCGGTGTATAAAAGTTTTAAGTCTCGAAATAATTTCCGCGATGAACGATGATCATACAGTGACTTCGGAGCAGCTATTTAAAGGGGCTTAACCCCTCATTTTCAGCCAGAAAAATCAGACCAAAAAAAAAAAAAACAAAAAACATTCCCAATATTCTAGAAAATTCCCCAACCTTCCACCACCAACTTTTAGCCCGAAACCAGGTATAATTCCCAAATTCCGGTCCGGACGGATAGTTGCGACTTCAAAACTGCGTATTGAGGCTTTGTGGCTTAAGTTCAAGGTGGAGGAGTAAATATATAGCATTATTATCGAGGGAAAGGTATGAATCTCTTTCTATTTGTGCTAATATTGGTTTATTTACGGAGAGAAGGAGCCGTAAATCGTTATAAAATGGTTCTTGATGGAAATATGGGACAAACACCATATGGAATGTTTATGAAGTATTTTGAAGTTGGAAATATTATGGTTAATGTTGGTATTGTTGTTGGTATAGTTTATGAATTTGGAAGAAAGAAATGTATTGTTGTTGTTCCATTGAAATTGGAAGGGTTCGGGTAGTGTTGCATAATGGTTGGGTTGTTTTGAATTAATTGTTGATGTTGTTAGTATGATTGTTAGTATTGTTGTTGGTTTGGCGGGTTGAATTCCCGGATTATTGTTGATTAAAATTTGCCGAGTTAGATTCTCAGGGATGGTATATTTACTGTAGGAGAATCTTTCTGCCGAAATTTCGGCAGATATAAATGAATTTGTTTGAAGGATTGAGATAAGTATATGGTGATGAGTCTAATGATTATGTCAACTCTCTTGAATGTAGACTAACAAGTTTGGATGGATAGCGTAGCTAGTAAGGCGCGGCACAGTATGTTAAGGCTCGTCCTTTTTTCTATGGCATGATTCGTATGTCGATTTTATAAATGCTTCCATAACGCTCTCATGCCCAAAAGTTAGAAGTAATGGTTCCAAGGTATTTTTCCTTCTTAAAAGCTTATAAAGGTTTTCCAAAATATTCATTTTTCTTCAAAAATCCAAGTTTTACGATTTTGAAAGTTTTATGACTAAAACAACGACTATGACTTTATGACGACAATGATGATGCTAGACATGGGAAAACGTATATGACGAATATGTCAAGGATGTTTCGTTCTTACCATGAATATGACGATATGAAATGTTAAGCTATTTTTGAATAACGACTATTTCAAGGTTTCAAAGTATATGAAATGATATGTCATGATTCGCTTTATGTTCCCGTGATGTTATCCTTTTATTGTTAGTCTCGCCTTATAATTATCGTTCCTTCAAGGTGAGACAAAGCGCCCATGGTTGTTCCATATTGCGATCGGAGGTTTCCGACCTTACGTCCCTCCGACGGATACATGACTTTCTTTGGGCTCTCATGCATGCCATACCCGTATATGGGTCGGGGGGATGGGATACATGTATATGTGGGGAATGGGAAGGGATACATGTTTCATTGCCACCGGTCGGGGCTTATCATCCGGACGCGGGATGCCCGGACGCGGGATATATGGGCGAGCCGACGTATTTCGGCGCTATGTGGGTGAGCCGGCTTGTTCGGCGCTATGATAACATATGACCGGACAAGCATGCATGGCATCCGCCCCCGGTGGCACTCATATGCACAGTCCAGCGCCTTACATGATATGATTCCTATGCACAGGTTACAGCTTTACGTATATGATCCCTATGTATTGGATTCTGACTTTTACATGATATGATCCACATGTACAAGTGTTACGGTTTTACATGATATGATCCATATGTACAAAATTTCACTCCCTGACACATGATATGTCTCATATGTACAGGATACTCTCTCTTACATGATATACTCTACATCTCCATACTGTTGTTGCACATGATTACGTTTCTTTCTATGTTACCATCCATGCCTTACATACTCAGTACATTGCTCGTACTGACGCCCCTTTTTGTGGGCGGCGCGTTTCATGCCGCGCGGTACACCGATGAGTAGAAGCCATTACGGGAGACGTTCCGGCGGATTGGCGAGCTCCACTTCATTCCGGAGTGTTGCCGAGTCGAATATCTACGCTACAAAGATCGGAATAAAGTAGAGACTTTGCGGAGACGTAGTCGTGAGTCTAGAGTGACATTTTGAAAACGGCCCCACTAGCCGATGTGTTTTATTATACATTATGTTACGGGGTCCTTACGCTTACGCATGTTTAGTTTGAAAAACGACGAAAAGATTTTGCAAATTTTACTATGTATTTTACTTTCATTTGATTTAAGTATCCAAAGAGAATACGTTACGAGACAGCGGGTTCGCTCGGCTCTGAGTAAGGGGTCGGGTGCCCATCACACCCTAGTGAGATCGGGGTGTGACAGTATATTGGTTGGGTTATTTTGAATATTGTGCGGATTATTTGAAGCGTTTTTGAATCTTGTTTGAATGCTCTCGGATTAGTACTTGAACATGTAAGCATTGATGTTAGTTTGAATGTATGTAGTTGAATTGAACATAATTAGAATGTTGTCAAAATATGTGGAGGAGAGTTATTAGCGTTATAATGCGTTTTGAATTGGTCGTTGATGTTGTTAGAATGATTGTTGGTATTGTTGATGAAGATTTGGCCGAGTTGAATTCTCGGGGTTGTTGTATTCATAGGGGAAGTGCTGCCCAAATTTCTGTAGAATTAAGTGCTAGTTTGGAATTGAATTCATAAATGCCTATGGCTAATGTTTGGTATGTAACGATGTTGTTGTAGATCGTGGGCAGCCCAAGACTTAAGTTTGGATTGGCTTAGAAAGCAGACGAGGTGTGTAAAGCTTATCCTTCTTTTCTTTTGGCATGTCCTAGACGTAAGTAAGTTATGATATGTTATGAGCCTTGGAGGTAACTCTATTCTTGAAATCCGAGCATGTCTACGATTCTTAATTGCTTCTTGATGTTGACATTCTTCATATGGTCGGACTATGGTCCTTAAGTCTTATGTATGATTGAATTTCAAATGTTGCAAAAAGAATTTTGTTTGTAAAGGATCTTATGTCTAAAAATGTCTGTAACTTTCATAGACAGAACCGGATTGCTTTGATATGCTCGTAAGTGACTCTATAACATATAATGACTTTAACTTTCATAGGCGGGCTCGGATTGGTTTGATACCTGTCCGTGGGCCCCCTAGACCTTTCTATGTTTGATTCTAACGACTTTCTGAAAGAACTTAATGTGACTATCGTTTTGACCCTCGAGCGTCGACACTTATCTATTTATCGAGTCTGTAATGACGATTATGTTCTTGATTTCCACAAGCTACTTCATATGGTTTGATACGCACCGGTGATTTCTAAGTGCTATTTGATATGCTCCCGAGCGACATTCGAAGGAAACTTGATTTGACTATTATTTGGCTTTAAATGAGAGTTCGTTTGGAACATTCTGTTGAATCGATAAAGATGATTGTGTATGTGTGGTTACTTACTACTCTGCTCGTGCGTATGTTTGTTACATCTTTCACTGAGTCTCGGGCCAAGACATGTTTTCGTGCACAGCTCTACTATATTATTCACCGAGTCCCTCATTAGAGGCCTGGGACACGCTATGTATATGATGATGTAATTATGATGTACATATGATAGAGACAGGATCTCCTCCACCGAGCCCTCGGCGGAGGGGGGACGTCTTATCCACCGAGTCCCTCATTGTAGGGGCGGGACACGCTATTCACCGAGTCCCTCAGTAGAGGGCCGGGACACGCTATATGGATATATATGATGATGATATGACCTTACCTACCGAGTCCCTCAGTAGAGGGCCGGGACACGCTATATGGATATATATATGATGTTGATATGATCTTACCTACCGAGTCCCTCACTAGAGGGCCGGGACACGCTATATGTATACAGATGTGCAGAATAATTGTCTGATTGTGTCACTAAGCCCATAACAGGTTGGATATGATATTGTTATGCCTGGTTGTGTTTAAGGGTAAGCAGGTCTGATATTCTGATTATCGTCCTCGCTTTTGTACTTTCATCTCAGTTATGTTTCTGTTACTGTATTTCATGCTTTACATGCTCAGTACATATTTCGTACTGACCCCCTTTCTTCGGGGGCTGCGTTTCATGCCCGCAGGTACAGACGATCGTTTTGGTGAGCCGCCGGTTTAGGACATCCATTCTGTCACATCCGGGAGTGCTCCTTTGTTCGGAGCCTATTTTGTGGTACGGACTCTTTTATTGTATATGTATGTGACTATTCGAAGGGTACGGCGGGGCCATGTCCCGTCATATGATTCTGTTATGACTCTTAGAGGTCTGTAGAGACATATGTGGGTTGTGTATAGTTCTGTTCAGTTGTGTTCGTATGATTTGTGTTTTGGGTGGTCCCGTTCGCCGGGGCAGCCTTGTCGGCTACGTGTACATATATTCGAACATATTGTGTATATTACGACAGATATATGTTGGGAAAGATATTGAAGTTGCGATTGAAATACAAGTTGAAGACTAAAGGGGGAAAGTAAACAAGAAAGTGTAACAGGTGCCGTTTGAGTTGGGCATATGAGGTATGTTTATCATTTGTGTCTTGTTGATGATATTGGGAGCCTGTGTGGTTAACGATATGATATGATATGTATATATGTATTTTGGCCCTGTGAGGCATTGTTGATATTTCATGTGTACAGGTTTTGAGATAGTGAGAAATATAGAGGAAACTCTGCCGAAATTTTTCCAGAAATAAAGAGAAAACGAGATGTGGGTTTGTAATGCGACTTGAAAGGCCGTATCCACCGTAATGGTAAGATTTGAGTAAGTTGCGAGTATGGATGACCTCGAGAAAGAAGTAATAGTATTATTCCCATTTGTAATCATATTCATAGCATTTTTCATATCGTATACATTGCTTATACATAGCCTTTACATAGCATTTACATATACTTGGCATATTCGTACTCATATTGATGCCATATACATAGCATTTATATAGTATACCCGACCACGAAGGTTCGGTGTTTTACATACCTGGCCCTACCAAGGCTCGGTGTCATACATACCGGCCCTACAAAGGCTCGGGGTTATCCGTACCCAAGCTAACGGTGTGCACGCGCATTATATATATATATATATATATATATATATATATACATATACATATCTATACATTCTACCCAGCTATATAAGCTCGGGGTTTCATAGTAGCCACTCATAGGCACATATACATATAAGCTCATAAGCATCTCTAGCATCATTACTAGCGTCATTCATTACATCTATCCTTAAAGGATTACTCGTCATATAAGGAACTTAGTATAATCGTATCATATCGAGGATCATAAGCTTAGTAGCTTTTAGAGATAGGATCATTACAGAATATCATAGGCTCATAGAAGAATAGATGTTTGGCCAAAGAACCATGCCTTATGAAAGAAGAATTAGCCTTACATACCTTTCCGTTCACTATTCTATCACTTGCACGTTCTTCTTCAATGCTCACGTTTCTACCTTCATTAGAGTGCATACTAACATTAGAGAATCGATAGCTTAGCATTCATGACTAAAGCTAGAGAAAATTGGACAGCATCTCCTTTATTTATACACCTTCCTCCATATCATATATCAACTCCCAAACATCAATAATAACATTCACAACATCATAACAATAGCCTTTATTCATCTACATTATCCTTACTTCTCAATTCACTCCCAATCATCCATATTCATAGTCATATCACACGATTACGTTTGTTCATATACAATGTCTATTCCATGTTCTCAATATCATTTATAACATTATTATAATCATAATGTATCAAGAATCATAACTCAATCCAAACATTTACTCAAAAGTGACACTATTCCACACATTCATGACCCATTTCTATATCCTTTTGAAATCCAAGTGTTTCATTTCAAATACCTTAAACAAAGCATGGAAATATCATAAAACTTACCTTAGATGGTGTAGGAATGAACCTTGGGTGCAAACACCTCACCTAAAGCAAAACCCTAGTTTCACCTTCACTTGGATTTCTTGTTTTGGATGAACTTTAATGGGTTTCTTATTCTTGATTCACTTGGTTTGATGAAGTTGAACACTAATTTCTCTTGAAATCTTGTGGCAGAAATGTAGAGAGATGTTATAGAGAGAAGTGGAGTGAAATGGAAATGAAATAAAATGAAACTTGGATCCTTATTAAATAACTCAAATCTGACCCGACCAACTTCTACGGACCAACATACGGCCCGTATAAATTATACTGACCGTATGTCTGGCCGTTGATTTGGTCCAGAGAGAGGTGCTCACCTGGGCTGATTATACGGCTGAACATACGGTCCGTATGTTTTATACGGCCAGTATGTTTGGCCGTATAATGCCCAGTCATTCCGAACTTGTTCTCGTCGACTCGTTTGATCTCCGATCCTTATGGAACCTTCTTGACACTTGTTTATCACCTCATTAACAATCTAAGGGACGTTATAACTCTTCTCCAAAGCATCATTAAATCATCATTAACTTGTTACTCATAAATCTCTTCCGATACTTATCATATGCCTTGCCTTCTCTTGGCAAACTTTCTCGTCTAACATCGAATGTCTTTGAAATATTAATTAGGGTCATCAAATGTCATTCTTTACTTATTGAAATACCGTATACTTTGTGTACTTTGTTAGTCTATTCGCTATGCATCAACGGAAAATTTTTCGAGGTGTAACATTCTTCCCCCCTTAAGAACATTCGTCCTCGAATGTTAAGTCCTCGGGGATTCTATAAAAATTTTGCCAGAGTTTCTCCTATAATATGGCACTACCATCCTATCACAACAGCCCATAATAACAATGCCTCACAGGGCCACAACATAATAGCAATAGAATTTGGCCATACACGACCCAAATGCATAAAAAGGAAAACATACATACCTTATGATCTTGATGTCTCATCTTGGCCCTCTTCCGGGGGCTGAAATAAGTGCGGATACTTGGATTTCATATTTTCTTACGCTTCCCACATCATCTCTTCTCGGTTATTATTTCTTCACAAAACCTTAACTGAGGCCACTTCTTTGTTTCTATGCCTCCGTACTTGCCTATCTAATATGGCAATGGTTACCTCTTCATAAGTCAACTTTTCTGTCACTTGAACATGATTTACTGGAACGATCCTAGTAGGATCTCCAACACATTTACGAAGAATCGAGACATGGAAAACGGTGGGCCGACTCCAAATCGGGAGGTAGATCTAATTAGTAAGCCACTTTGCCTATTTTGCGCACAATCTCATAAGGCCCAATGTCACCGGGGACTAAGCTTCCCCTTTTGCCAAATCTCATTACACCCTTCATTGGTGACACTTTCAAGAATACCCAATCTTTAACTTGGAACTCTAAGTCCCTTCGACGATTATCCGCATAGGATTTTTGACGACTTTGGGCTGCTAGTAACCGATCTTGTATGAGCTTAACTTTCTCTATGGCTTGATGGACCAAGTCTGGCCCTATCAATTTAGTCTCTCCTACTTCAAACCACCCAATTGGGGATCTATACTTCCACCCATATAAAGCCTCATACGGTGCCATTTGAATGCTAGAATGATAACTATTATTGTAAGCAAACTCAATGAGTGGTAAATGTTCGTCCCAATTACCTCCAAAATCTAACATACATGCCGTAGCATATCCTCGAAGTACGAATGGTACGTTTAGCTTGTCCGTCGGTGCACGGATGAAATGCTGTGCTAATGCTCACTTGAGTCCCCAAACCCTCTTGGAAGGACTTCCAGAAATTTGCTGTAAATTGAGTTCCTCTATCTGAGATAATAGACACTAGAACACCATGGAGCGCCTTGTCTCTTTAACATAAAGCTTTGCATATATTACACTTACATACGTATTTAAATTTGGTAAGAAATGGTACGACTTCGTGAGTCTATCCACAATCACCCATATGGAATCATACTTACATCGAGAACGGGGTAAGTGTTACACCCCGTACTTCGCGCGTTGGAATATTCTAAGTTGGTTGTGACGAGTTATGGACAAGACTTTTAATTTCCGGTTTTGTTGATTTTGTCTCAATGCGTAAGTGCATATTCATCTTTTGTTGGTATGAAGTGTTAAGGGTAGGGTTGGAATAAGGAAAATTAGAAAATGAAAGTTGGAAGAATTTTGGGACCAAAAAATGAATTATCAAAAGTTGGCCATTATTTGAAATAGCCACAAGGTGGCCGGTGTGAGTGTGTGTGGGCCATGGGGCCATGTGTTTAAATTATATATGGAGCCAAAGATGACTAAGTAAGTCATCTTAATCACTTCCACCCTTAAGAAGTTTCAAGAGAGAGTTGAAGAGAGAAAAAACAAGGCACGCGGCCATGGAGAGCAAGGGGGGCAGAAACCGGCCACCTCAAATTTGATCTTGGAAAATTCTTTTCTTTAAGATTTCCTACTAAGTGAAGGGACCTCGTCGACGTGGAGTGGTTGTTGGAGCAAGAAAAACGTTCGTTATTGCCTTGTCCAAGCCTAGCCGAGGAGGAGAAGTTGATTGGAAAAGGTGAGGTTTGATTTCCTTTACATGCTTTATAGATGGTTGTGTGTGTGTTGTGGTATACTTTGATGAATGAAGTTCATGGAATTATGGTATGTGGAGTATAGCCGTGTGTGTGTGGGTGTTGTAGGAATGAAGAATTAATTGTATTCTACATGTTTGTGTGTTGTTGTAAGGTGTAGAAAATGAATAAACTTCATGAAAATATGGATGTTGAGGTTGAGCCATGAATGTTGTGTGTGGCCGTATGGGCTGTTTTAGTATGACAAAGAATGGATTGATTTTACTTAGTGTTTTAGTTGTTGTGGTTATGGATTATGTGATGTAAAAATGCATGGAAATCATGAAGGAGGCATGATGATGCCTTGGCCGAGAATGGGTTATTTTGTGTGCTAAGGAATGAATTAATATTGTGTGGTAATTTAGTTGTTATTGTCATGAATTCTATGATGAAAATGAAGGTTTAATGGTTTAAATGGAAGTTGGAGTCGTTTATAGATTATTAGAGAAGATAATGTGATTTCAATATGGTTTCTTGTATTTATGGAAATGAAGTTGTTAACGTGTAGATTATTGGTGTAGTTGAGAATTTGAAAGAAAGAAGCGCATTATTGTCGTATTCATTAAGTTGGAAGGTTTCGGGTTTCATGGCATATTGTTGGGATTGTCTTGAATACTTTGTGGATTGTTCGGAATGTTCTTAAATCTTGTTTGGATGGTTGTTGGTTTGGTTCTTGTTGTTGATATTGGCCGAGTTGAAATCTCGGGGTTGGTGAATATATAGGGGAAATCTTTGCCCAATTTTTGGTAGAAAAAGTAATGGTTTGGAATTGGATTCTTTAGCGCGTATGACTAATGTTAGATGCCTATCGATGTTATTGTAGATTTTGAGCGTACCGAGGTTTGAGTTTGGATTAGCCTAGGAAGCAAACCAGGTATGTGAAGCTTACCCTTCTTTTCTTTTTGGCATGTCTTAGATGAAATTAAGGTATGATATAATTTGTGCCTCGGGGAAATTCCATTCGTAAATCTCGAATATATTTGTGAATCGTATTTGCTTGTGCTGTTGGCATCCTTAGTATAGTTAAGTTGTGGTTTGTATGTCTTCGATAAGGTTGAGTTTGGAATGTCGTGTAAGCAATTCGTATAATTTCCTTGATGTTCGTATCTTTAACGGTGAGTTATGACCCTTATGTCTTTTGTAGGATTAAACTTTTAAGGTTTCAAAAAGAGTTCTATTTTCAAAAGAATTTCGTTTTCAAATGGAGACTTGTTCTTAAACGACTCCGAAACTTCAAACGTCCGTAACTTTTGCATACGACCTCGAAACGCCCCAAAACATAATATATAAGTTCATAAGACATCACTCTCCCCTACCCCTCGTAGTCGGGCTCGGACGGGGGTCGGCACCCGTCCGTGGGGCCCGCGGCCCTTCTATGCTACCTTTATGGATTTTTCGGAAAAATTAATATTTTCTTCACTATGATTATTTACTTATACGTCGAGTTGGAAATAAGGGTTTTATGCCCATGATTTTGATGCGTAACAACGGTTTTACGAAGTTCGGTTTGAAATGTCCGGCGAGATTCGGAGAAAACTTGATTTGACTATGATTTTGATTTTCAAAAAAAAGGGTTCGTTTTGATCATTCGGTTGAGTACGTGATGATGTACGGTATGTGTGTGGTTACTTACGATCTGTTCGTGCGTTTTGTATTACCTCTTTCACGGATCCGATAGGCCGGTATATGATCGTGCGCACTATGATATATTCGAAGTTATCTTTGTGTTACGGTTCCCGAGAGACTCGCCATAGGGCGGGTTCGTTTATGAAGTTATCTTTGTGATATGGCTTATGATGTGTTGTGATGATGTGTTGTATTCGGGGATACGGAGATTTGAAATCTTAAGAGTTATGCTTTGTGTTGTGGCGCCGGATAGAGGTGGCGACCACGTTACGTCCGCCGGTCCTATGGACCGCGTTTGATATGTGATGATGTGTGATGAGTTTGTTCTCCGATGATGAGTTTGATCACCGATGATGAGGTAAACCCACATCGGTTAATGTCATTCCATATGACGATTACGATGCGTTCGGTATGAGTATGTATGATTTGTGTGTCGGATGTAAGTACTTAGATAGTTGTGTTATTACGACTTCACTTTTTACGTACTTCTACTTTAGTTATGACCTCGTTTGATGTATGCTATGCTTTACATACTCGGTACATATTTAAATGCGACCCCGCTTTCTTCGGGGCGTTTTCATGCCACGCGGTACCCGCGGTTGGTAGGTGCGGTTAGCGAGAGAGATGCCAATTTGGATTGGCGAGCTCCATTTCCTCGGAGTCTTTGCGGAGTGTCGAGTGCTTGTATGGTGTTCGAAGTTATGATAGAGACTTTGCGGACGAGTCGAGTGTATGATATGTCGGGTCTTTTTGTAGCGGCTATGTAAGCGGTGTGTTTGTATGTACTATGCTACCGATGTGTTTGGCAAGCGGCTATATAAGCGGAAATCTTGTTACGCCTTATATTACGGTTTTATGCGATTGCGGATTTTATTTGGTTTAAAAAAAAAAAAAAAACGAAAGGCATATTTGTTTTTACGAAAATTTTCATTACGTGCGTATGTGATGTTTTGTGGGCCCGATGATGGTTAAGAATGTTACGTTAGTCGGCGGGTTCGCTCGGCCCTAAGTAAGGGTCGGGTGCCCATCACGCCTATCGGAAATTGGGGTGTGACAAAGTGGTATCGAAGCGGTCCGTCCTAGGGGTTGTACTCGCAAAGTCGTGTCCGGTAGAGTCTTGTTTATGGTGTGTTGCGCGCGCCACATTTATAAACGGGAGGCTACGGGGCATTTAGGATGGTTACTCTTTCTTTCCGAGATCGTGCCGTAGAGGCCAAGTCACAGAGAGTGGGACCCTTACCCCGATTTGTAATTGCGAGATCGTTGGAAGTCAGAGCCAAGTCATAGGAGATGGGACTCACGATTGAGATACGAGTTGGAGCCTAAAGGGGGAAAGCAAATAAGAAAGTGTATCAGGTACCGTTTGAGTTGGGCACACGAGGTAAGTTTATCATTTTCGTACTGTTGTTGATGTTGGGAGCCCTGTGAGGCTGTGATATGATATAATATGCATATGTGTATATTGGCCCTGTGAGGCATTGTTGGTATTTCCTGCGTGCAGGTTTTGAGGTAGTAAGAAATATAGAGGAAACTCTGCCGAAATTTTTCCGGAAATGGAAAGAGAATAAGATGTGTGTTTGTAATGCGACTTGAAAGGTCGTGCCGGTAGCAAGAGTGGGATTGAGACAAGAGTGAGAAGGAAAAATTTAACCTGAGATCCTTATGATGTTTTATGAGACTAGTTGAACATTCGAGGACGAATGTTCTAAAGGGGGAAAGGATGTTACACCCCGTACTTCGCGCGTTGGAATATTCTAAGTTGGTTGTGACGAGTTATGGACAAGACTTTTAATTTCCGGTTTTGTTGATTTTGTCTCAATGCGTAAGTGCATATTCATCTTTTGTTGGTATGAAGTGTTAAGGGTAGGGTTGGAATAAGGAAAATTAGAAAATGAAAGTTGGAAGAATTTTGGGACCAAAAAATGAATTATCAAAAGTTGGCCATTATTTGAAATAGCCACAAGGTGGCCGGCCATGTGTGAGTGTGTGTGGGCCATGGGGCCATGTGTTTAAATTATATATGGAGCCAAAGATGACTAAGTAAGTCATCTTAATCACTTCCACCCTTAAGAAGTTTCAAGAGAGAGTTGAAGAGAGAAAAAACAAGGCACACGGCCATGGAGAGCAAGGGGGCTGGCCGAAACCAGCCCCTCAAATTTGATCTTGGAAAATTCTTTTCTTTAAGATTTCCTACTAAGTGAAGGGCCCTCGTCGACGTGGAGTGGTTGTTGGAGCAAGAAAAACGTTCGTTATTGCCTTGTCCAAGCCTAGCCAGGAGGAGAAGTTGATTGGAAAAGGTGAGGTTTGATTTCCTTTACATGCTTTATAGATGGTTGTGTGTGTTGTGGTATACTTTGATGAATGAAGTTCATGGAATTATGGTATGTGGAGTATAGCCGTGTGTGTGTGGGTGTTGTAGGAATGAAGAATTAATTGTATTCTACATGTTTGTGTGTTGTTGTAAGGTGTAGAAAATGAATAAACTTCATGAAAATATGGATGTTGAGGTTGAGCCATGAATGTTGTGTGTGGCCGTATGGGCTGTTTTAGTATGACAAAGAATGGATTGATTTTACTTAGTGTTTTAGTTGTTGTGGTTATGGATTATGTGATGTAAAAATGCATGGAAATCATGAAGGAGGCATGATGATGCCTTGGCCGAGAATGGGTTATTTTGTGTGCTAAGGAATGAATTAATATTGTGTGGTAATTTAGTTGTTATTGTCATGAATTCTATGATGAAAATGAAGGTTTAATGGTTTAAATGGAAGTTGGAGTCGTTTATAGATTATTAGAGAAGATAATGTGATTTCAATATGGTTTCTTGTATTTATGGAAATGAAGTTGTTAACGTGTAGATTATTGGTGTAGTTGAGAATTTGAAAGAAAGAAGCGCATTATTGTCGTATTCATTAAGTTGGAAGGTTTCGGGTTTCATGGCATATTGTTGGGATTGTCTTGAATACTTTGTGGATTGTTCGGAATGTTCTTAAATCTTGTTTGGATGGTTGTTGGTTTGGTTCTTCGTTGTTGATATTGGCGAGTTGAAATCTCGGGGTTGGTGAATATATAGGGGAAATGCTTTGCCCAATTTTTGGTAGAAAAAGTAATGGTTTGGAATTGGATTCTTTAGCGCGTATGACTAATGTTAGATGCCTATCGATGTTATTGTAGATTTTGAGCACCGAGGTTTGAGTTTGGATTAGCCTAGGAAGCAAACCGAGTATGTGAAGCTTACCCTTCTTTTCTTTTTGGCATGTCTTAGATGAAATTAAGGTATGATATAATTTGTGCCTCGGGGAAATTCCATTCGTAAGTCTCGAATATATTTGTGAATCGTATTTGCTTGTCTTGGCATCCTTAGTATAGTTAAGTTGTGGTTTGTATGTCTTCGATAAGGTTGAGTTTGGAATGTCGTGTAAGCAATTCGTATAATTTCCTTGATGTTCGTATCTTTAACGCGGCTGAGTTATGACCCTTATGTCTTTTGTAGGATTAAACTTTTAAGGTTTCAAAAGAGTTCTATTTTCAAAAGAATTTCGTTTTCAAAGGAGACTTGTTCTTAAACGACTCCGAAACTTCAAACGTCCGTAACTTTTGCATACGACCTCGAAACGCCCCAAAACATAATATATAAGTTCATAAGACATCACTCTCCCCTACCCCTCGTAGTCGGGCTCGGACGGGGGTCGGCACCCGTCCGTGGGGCCCGCGGCCCTTCTATGCTACCTTTATGGATTTTTCGGAAAAATTAATATTTTCTTCACTACGATTATTTACTTATCCGTCGAGTTGGAAATAAGGGTTTTATGCCCATGATTTTGATGCGTAACAACGGTTTTTACGAAGTTCGGTTTGAAATGTCCCGGGCGAGATTCGGGAGAAAACTTGATTTGACTATGATTTTGATTTTCAAAAAAAAAGGGTTCGTTTTGATCATTCGGTTGAGTCTGTGATGATGTCTGGTATGTGTGTGGTTACTTACGATCTGTTCGTGCGTTTTGTATTACCTCTTTCACCGGATCCCGGGCCGGTATATGATCGTGCGCACTATGATATATTCTGAAGTTATCACTTGTGTTACGGTTCCCGAGACCTCGCCATAGGGCCGGGTTCCGTTTATGAAGTTATCTTGTGATATGGCTTATGATGTGTTGTGATGATGTGTTGTATTCGGGGATACGGAGATTTGAAATCTTAAGTTATCTTTGTGTTGTGGCGCCGGATAGGGTGGCGACCACGTTCGTCCGGGTCCTATGGACCGCATTTGATATGTGATGATGTGTGATGAGTTTGTTCTCCGATGATGAGTTTGATCACCGATGATGAGGCGGACCCCACATCGGTTACCGTCATTCCATATGACATGATTACGATGCGTTCGGTATGAGTATGCATGATTTGTGTGTCGGATGTAAGTACTTAGATAGTTGTGTTATTACGACTTCACTTTATCGTACTTCCTACTTTAGTTATGACCTCGTTTGATGTATGCTATGCTTTACATGCTCAAGACATATTTCGTACTTGACCCCTTTCTTCGGGGCTGCGTTTCATGCCACGCGGTACCCGCGTATGAGTAGGTGCGGTTGCGAGAGGATACTCACGTGGATTGGCGAGCTCCATTTCCTTCGGAGCGGGTCCGCCGTGTCGAAAGCTTGTATGGTGTTCGAAGTTATGATAGAGACTTTGCGAACGAGTCGAGTGTATGATATGTCGGGTCATTTGTTTGTAAGCGGCTATGTAAGCGGTGTGTTTGTATGTACTATGCTACCGATGTGTTTGGCAAGCGGCTATATAAACGAAATCTTGTTACGCCTTATATTACAGTTTTCATGCGATTGCAGATTTTATTTGGTTTAAAAAAAAAAAAAAACGAAAGGCATATTTGTTTTCTGAAAATTTTCATTACGTGCGTATGTGATGTTTTGTGGGCCCAGTATGGTTAAGAATGTTACGTTAGTCAGCGGGTTCGCTCGGCCCTAAGTAAGGGTCGGGTGCCCATCACACCCTATCGGAAATTGGGGTGTGACAGTAAGCCTGTAATGAAGTCCATGTTAATTACTTCCCACTTCCAAGTTGGGATTTCTATAGCTTGCAACAATCCGCTCGGCTTTTGGTGCTCGATTTTCACTTGTTGACAATTGGGACATTGAGCTACAAATTCTGCTATATATTTCTTCATCCCATTCCACCAATATATAGACTTAATATCATGATACATTTTTTTTGCTCCGGGGTGGATAGAATAACGAGAACAATGGGCTTCTCTCAATATTTGGTGGCGTAAACCTGCCATATTAGGAACACATAATCTGCCTTGATATCGAAGAACTCCGTCTCCTGAGATCTCAAATGATGACTCCTCCTTCTGAGGCAATGTATCTCTGTAATGCATTAGCATGGGATCTTCGTATTGTCACTCTTTCAATTCTACTACTAGCGATGAGGCTGGCTGAATTACGAATGGTAGTTCCCCTTTTTGAGTCCACTACTCGAACTCCTAGGCTAGCTAACTGCTGGAGTTCATGAGCCATTTCTCTTTTCTCTGGTTGTACATGACACAAACTTTCCATAGATTTGCTGCTAAGAGCATCAGCCACAACATTTGCCTTTCCGGGATGATATAGAATATCGACATCATAATCTTTTAGCAACTCCAACCATCGTCGTTGCCGCAAATTCAACTCTTTACGCTTGAAGATATCTTGAAGGCTCTTGGTCCGTATAGATATCTACATGGACACCATATAAATAATGTCTCCACATCTTTAATGCATGAATCACTTAACGGCACCATTCTAGATCATGAGTTGGGTAATTCTTTTCATGTTTCCAGTAATTGCCTTGAGGCATACGCAATTACCTGTCATGTTGCATCAATACACAGCCTAGCCCAATGCCTGAAGCATCGCAATAAACAACATAACCTTCCAATCCCTACGGAAGTGTCGGGACCGGTGCGAAGTCAATCTATCTTTTAGTTCTTGAAAACTACGTTCACAAGCACCGTCCATTGAAACCGAGCCGATTTTACCGGGTTAGCTTTGTGAGTGGTGCGTAAATAGATAAACCTTCAACAAATCTCCTGTAATAACTTGCTAATCCCAGAAAGCTACGAACCTCCGTAGGAGTTGTGAGCATTGGCCAAGTCTTCACGGCCTCAATCTTTTGGCTATCTACCCGAATACCATCGGTCAAAACAATATGCCCAGAAATGTCACTGAGTTCAACCAAAACTCACACTTAGAAAATTTTGCAAACAACTCTCGAGTTTGAAGAACTCTAAGGACAGTACGCAAATGATCTGCATGTTCTGCCTCGGATCTAGAATACACCAAGATGTCATCGATGAGTACAATCACGAACAAATCTAGGAAGGGCCTGAACGCATCATTCATCAAATCCATAAATGCTGCCGGTGCATTAGTTAGCCCAAATGACATCACCCGGAACTCAAAATGGCCATATCTTGTTACAAGGTCGTCTTAGGGATATCTTTCTCCCTAACTCTCACTTGAGGATACCGGATCTCAAATCTATCTTGGAAAACCATTTGGCACCTTGTAATTGATCAAATAAGTCATCAATCCTC
Source organism: Lycium ferocissimum (assembly GCF_029784015.1). Classification (NCBI taxonomy): domain Eukaryota; kingdom Viridiplantae; phylum Streptophyta; class Magnoliopsida; order Solanales; family Solanaceae; genus Lycium; species Lycium ferocissimum. The sequence goes on along the minus strand of NW_026715462.1, from coordinate 2,219 downwards.
GGAAGAAGATATTTATTCTTAATCGTCACCTTATTCAGTTGCCGATAATCAATGCACATTCTCAAGGAGCCATCTTTCTTTCGGACAAACAATACGGGTGCTCCCCATGGGGATGAACTAGGCCTAATAAAGCCTTTCTCGTGTAAGTCTTTTAATTGCTCCTTCAACTCTTTCATTCCAAGGAGCCATTACATAAGGAGGAATAGATATAGGCTTGGTGTCTGGCACACATCAATAGCAAAATCAATCTCCCGCTTGGGAGGAAGGCCTAGAAGCTCTTCCGGGAACACATCCGGAAACTTGTTCACTACGGGAACTGACTGAAGAGTCGGCGATTCAGCTTCTACATCTTGAACCCGAACTAGATGATAAATGCACCTTTTGTGATCATTTTTCTTGCCTTTAGATAGGAAATAAACCTACCTTTTGGTGACGCAGTATTTCCTTTCCATTCTAAAACTAGTTCTCCTGAAAATTGGAAGCGAACCATTTTCATTCTACAATCGACATTGGCATAGCAAGAAGCCAACCAATCCATGCCCATATTAACATCGAAGTCCACCATTTTTAACTCATGTAAGTCAATCATAGTACGATGGTCACAAATCACAACTATGCATTTCTATATACTCGGCTAGCTATTACCGATTCACCAACGGGTGTAGACACCTCAAAAGGTTTGATCGACTCTGGTTTGACTCTAAACCGACCCGCAATATACGGGGTAACATATGACAATGTGGAGCCCAGATCTATCAAAAGATATACATCATGAGAAAATACCGATAATATACTTGTGACAACATCGGAGAAGACTCGAAGATCTTGGCGTCCGGCCAAAGCATAAATACGGTCTTTGAGGACCGCGAACGGGGACTCTCCCCCTGCCTCTACCATGGCCAACTGGCGTATGTGAACCTAGCCCCATAGGGCGTATAGATGATGAAGATCCGGCTACCGACCCTGAAGGCTGGGTCCTACCTCTGCCACTAACTGAAGGGCAATCCCGCATAATATGGCCTGGTCGACCACATGAATAGCAAACCTCTAAGCCCAATCTGCACTGACCCCAATATAACTTCTCACACTGGGAACATCGTGGTACGAGTGGCCTCGCCTGACCCGAATCACCTCTGAACTAAGATCCCGAAAAGCTCTGAATCGGCCCGGGATGAGTAGATCTATCAAATCTCTGGCCTAAAAACTATGCAGGCGCACTAATCATAGAATGGCCTGAATACCTCAAAAACTGCTGTCTGTGCCCGCCTCTATACTCACTTATCGGACCCGAAGATCTAGCCCTCTTGTTATGCCCTCTATCATGCTCACGCTCACTTCTTTGTTATTGTAGACTTTATTCTAAATTCTGAGCATGGGCCTGTGTCACGACCCGACCTACGGGGAAAGTCGCGACGGGTACCCGAGGGTCGACCACCGAGCACCCCTCATTCTATTGCTTAACTTGTCTTTATGCATTTCTCTCACTTATCGTTTATAATCGTAGGAAACGACTTTCATATAGAACACATTTACTTATATAACGTAGGCCCTTCGGGCTATCAAAATAATAATAATATACATAGGCTTTCATTTACACAATGACTATGGGACCATACTACCCACACATACGTATCTACGAGCCTCTACTAGAACACTGAACATATGGACGGGACAGGACCCCGCCGTGCCCAAAATACATGTACACAAAATCATGTCTCAAAATAGCACCTCCGGAATAAAGGAGGGCTTCCGCAACTCTGCTGCTAGCTACTGAGGATCTGCACCGTCTCCTCGTCTACCTGTGGGCATGAACACAGCGTCCAAAGAGAAGGACGTCAGTACGAATATTGTACTGAGTATGTAAAGCATGAGCAGTAATGATGGAGAAACATAACGGTAATATATGAAATAACATAAGATGAGAGACATTAGCATTCTCTTCATAGTACTTACCTGCTTTCCGTAGGGACGTTCCCTGTTCTATTTCGTGCTCGTATACATACATTCATATCTTTTACTTACTTACCTTTCATATCTATTCTCTTGTCATGCTCATGCTCGTATCACGTACTTTGCATATACGTAGCCCTTACTCGGCACTTACATGGTATTAGCATATCCATGCTCTAATCGCTGTCATATACATAGCATACTCGTACTCGTAAAGATGTCATATACTTATCTCATTCGTACTCACATGGACATAATGCATATGGCAT
>NW_026715461.1:0-19979 GCF_029784015.1 Lycium ferocissimum | reverse complement strand
CTCATTTCTATGTATATATGCATATATATGAGTAAGGAAAGCTAAGAAAGTACGCATTTGCCCAAGGGCACTTATAGGTACAGGTCATCCTCTTATCTCATCACAGATTCTATAATCCCATGGTATTGTTGTTCATACTTACGTTCTTGTTCGTATTATTATTATTCATGTCTTGCATACTCAGTACATTGCTCGTACTGACCCCTCTTCTTCGGGGGCTGCGTTCATGCCGCGCATGCACACCCCGGACGGATCGAAGTTAATGTAGAAGATGTTCCCGGCGAAGTTGGCAAGCTCCATTTGGCTTTGGAGTGAAGCCGAGTCGAGTATACGTGCCGGAGTCCCGATTACGGTTAGAGACTTTGCGGACGAGTCGTGGGTTTGGGAGTCGATTTGTATTATAATACAAGTTTGTACGGCCACATGTTTTACTTGATTCTAAAGGAATAAAGAAGGTTTTAGTAATCCTATTGTGTACACCGGCTTAGAGGTTCAAAAAAATTTTCAAGTACGTAGTAAGGGTTAGCGGGTTCGCTCGCTCGGTTACGGGGTCGGGTGCCCATCACACCCTAATCGAGATTGGGGTGTGACAACACCTTTTGCACCAAAACCCTATTTCACCTTTCTTGGGATTTCTTGACTTGGATGACTTTAATGGGTTTCACTGTCACACCCCGATCTCACTGGGGTGTGATGGGCACCGACCAAATCGAGCGTTTTAACTGCCTGACTCTTACCACGTACTGAATTTTTTTTTTTGAACCTTTAAAGAAAACGTACTTAATAAGATTACTCATATATAATAAGACTCTTTCGTTGCCTTTAAATCAACTAAAATATATAGCTGTACAAAACTCATGTCACAATACGATCGACTCCCAAACCCACGACTGTCGCAAAGTCTCTAACTTCGAATCGGATATCATAGCGTAGCATGCTGACCCGGTGTCACTCCAGAGCAAATGGAGCTTGCCAACTTCGCTGAAACATCTTCTATCCTGGCTGCTTTCCGTCTGGGAGTACCTGCGCGGCATGAAACGCAGCCCCCGAAGAAGAGGGGTCAGTACGAGCAATGTACTGAGTATGTAAGGCAAGAGTAACAACATAACATCATGATATAAAGCTTAGAGCACAATATAGAGTCAGAAAATAACCTGTACCTCTGTTTGCCTCTCTAGGTGAATATCAAGTAAGCCAACTTTACCCTTTGAAACAACATATGGGTATTTACAAGTAAACTGCCCGACCATATAGGTACGGTGTAATGCTGCCCGTCCATATAGGTACGGTGTAATGCTATCTGAGCATATCATGGGGTAAAGAAGTAATCTGTACATCTGAGTGCCCCTTGGGGCGGATACCATGCATGCTAGCTTTCTTTAAAAAAAACATATAAATATCTGTAAGTAAGCTGCCCGACCACGTAGGATCGGTGTGTAAACTGCCCGTCCGTATAGGAACGGTGTATAAGCCCGCGTCCAGGCCTCCCGCATCCGGGGTATAATCTACCCACTATAGTGGTGTGTCTGCCCGGCCGCCCATTGGACGGCGCGGTGTGATACTTTCGCCGGCCATGTAGGCACGGTGTTATAAAAAAAAACATACTTAATTATAAAGCATGCATGAGAGCCCAAGTGAAAGCTACAACTCTATCGGAGTGACGTAAGGTCGGTAACCTCCGATTGCATTATGGAGTAATCATGGTCATCATGTCTCACCTTGAAGGAACTAGTATCATAAGGAGAGACTGTCAACGAAGAATAGCGTTAAAAGAAAACATAGAATGAAACCATAAACCTTGTAAGACGTCAACTCATATACTTTGGGGTCTTTAGAAAATAAGGTCATAACCAAGGAATAGAATTAAGGATCAAGGTCTAGTTTGATACTTTCATCCTCATATAGAATCCTTAACTTGAGACTCTTAGTCATGGAATCATTCTTGTCATACCCATCATAGTCATATTCTCTTCCTTGACATCATCGTTACCATTATTATCATAGAAATACTCTCGTTAGAATAGTTACCACACTTATCGTTTAATAAACGGAACAATAAAGAAAATTCGGGGACAATGGGCCCACCTCGGGTCAAATGAGGCGGCGTACAAAATTTACGTATATTACAATTCGTGAAGTCCCTTGTGAGAGTCCTAGGGTAATCGGGTCCTCTTGGTGCAAGCTCTAGGTGTTTAGGAAGTTTTTTTCCATCATTTCACACAATTTCTAATTCAATTCTACTGAATGAATAGTAGTAAATTTCAATTTCGAATTTCTAGGAAGAGAATTGTCCCCGAGGCCCGTGTCCAAACCTATTACATCTAAGACATGCCAAGGAAGGAAAGTAAAGCCTTACATACCTCTCTCCGCTCCTTCTGCTACTCCAAATCCAGGCTGCGAATCCGCTAGAATCTACAATTTGGTCGTGTTTACCAAGCATTGATTAGTGCATTTAGAATTAGATCCTTAAAATAAAACTTGGCTACCGAAATTTCGACGCATCTCCCCCCGTAAATATACCATGCCACCAAGTTTAATTTGGCCGATTTCAATCAATAACAATCCCGGGAATTTAGCCCGGCCAAACTAACAATAATTCCATCAATCTTGCCAACGATAACAACAAGCCATTTATATTCATTTCACAAGATTTTCCAACAACTCAATCAACATACTTCCTTACCCGAAACCTTCTATCTTCAATAAAACAACAATGACATACTTCCTTCTTTCAAATTTAATCACAACAACCCTACTTTCAATTCCCCAAACCATTAAATAAATTCAATCCATTTTTTCTACACATACACTATTCTATTCGGCCACACACACACATGCATATTTTTCACGAATTTTCATCCTTTTCTTTACGTTACAACAACAACCAAGGTGCTAGATAAAACTTGCTCATCGCATTTTATGCGTATTCGGAAAAAATTGGAAACAATTCGGAATGGTAGGAATTAAGGTTCTAATTGGATTCTACTTGGTGTGCATGTGATGTTTAAGGAAATATTGACGTGGAAATATTGGAAAGGACTAAGGGCAAAATTGGAATGTCGGAAAATGGTTTCATGAATCACCAAAAATATGGGCTAAGTAATTGGGCTTGGAAATGGATAAAAAAAAAAAATAGAATAAGAGGCCCAATTTAAAAAGGTGGCCGGCCATGGTCCATTAACAAGGATCCAAGCCCAACAAAAATTCATCCATGTGATGAATTTATTAAAGGCCACCTAATGGTCAAGAATCTCTAGAATTTTCAAGACAAGAGAAAGAAGGAGAAAACAAGAAAATTCAAGAACAAAAAAATAAGGGCCATTCGGCCAAGTGAGGGAGAAACCAACCCTCCAAATCTTGATTCCAAAAATTGTTTTCTTGCTATATTCCTACCAATTCAAGGTCCCTTTACAACGTGGTGCAATTATTTCGGAAGATAATCCATTGGTTTCGTCGTTTGGACAAGTTAGTAGAAGTGAAGAAACTTGAGAAGAAAGGTAAGAATTCATCTTTTCTAATTATGTTTTGAAGGTTTGTTTGTTTGTGGAATATGGAAATGAATAGAAAAGATAGAAATAAGGAAGTTTGCTAAGTGAATACGAAAAATGGTTTATAGCCGTGCATGTATATATGTTGTACGTCCATAGTGATGTTGAATTCTATGTTGTTTCTTAGTTGTGGTTATTGTAGAAATTGTATTGGGAATGAAAGTTGAATGAAAATGGAATGAAGTTGGAAATTGGCCTATGGCCGTGTGGTATATGATAGAGGAATAGCGATGGATTTATTTTGTTTAACGTGTTAGTTGCGTTATTGTGATCATTATAATGTAAGTGAAGATTATATGGGTTAAGTTTGCATGAAAATGGAATGGGAAGAGTTATGTCACATTAATGTGATTTTATGACATTAAGATCATGAAGTTGTTAAGGTGTAAATTGTTGTTGTTGGAGATGAATTAGTAAGTAGAAAATGCGTTGGAATGGTTTTGTTTCACATATGAGAATTTTGGATGGAATATGGAAATTGATGAAATTGTTGAATATTGGACATATAGCTTGAAATGCTCTTAGTTATGTTTAAATGATCTCAAATTAGTGAATGAATATATAAACGTTGATGTTGGTTCGAATGTGCGCAATTGGATTGAAAGTTGACATACTATGTAGTAAGGAAGACTACTTATGTTGGAATGTGTTTTGGATCGGTTGTTTATATTGTTGATGTGCTGTTGGTATTGTTGTTGATATTTGGGCCGAGCCATATTCTCGGGATGGTGTGTTTACGGGGAAATCTTTGCCGAAATTTCGGTAGACAAGTATTGGCTAAGGTTGAAGATTGAAAGTCTCATGAATAGTAAGCTGGTAAATGTGACCATTTGCAGATTCTAGGCGAAACGGGATTGGAGATAAAGCAAGCATAAGACGTCCGTAAGGTATGTGAAGCTATCCCTCTCCTTCCTTTGGCATGTCCTAGGTGTACTAGGCTTGAATTTGAGCCTCGGGGGTTATTCTGTTCATCGAAATTCGATTCTGAAATTGAGCACTATTCATTCAGTGCGATTGAACTAGAATACTTATATCTTGTTGGGAAAATGTTCAAACGTCCGTAACTTGCAGGAATGTGATCGAACTGCCTTGAAACTTCATAGATGACTCCATTAAGTGATAATTTATAAAACCTTTCAAAATCACTCCGAAGGGAGTGTGATATTTTATTATTTAAACTTTTCAAAACCACCCCGAAGGGGGTGTGATATATTATTTTCTAGGGCTTTTTCTAAAACCACTCCGAAGGGGGTGCGTACAAAACCACTCCGAAGGGAGTGTGATATTTTATAAAACTTTTTAAAAACCACTCCGAAGGGGTGCGATATTTTATTATTATTATTACTATTATTAATATGCCCGAAGGGGCTAGGATTAGTATTATGTCGCGAGTGGCATGCCCGATGGGGCCGGGGTAGCCGTATGCCGCGAGTGACATGCCGAAGGGGCTAGGATGCGGGGCCGCATGTCCGATGGGGCCGGGATAGACGTATGTCGGACCGGCATGCCCGAAGGGGCCATCATTTTACGTCGGGGCCGGCATGTCCGATGGGGCCGGGATAGACGTATCTTTGGACCGGCGCACCCGAAGGGATTAATATTGTTATTATTACTATTATTATTATTATTTATTATTATTATTATTATTATTATTATTATTATTATTATTATCATCATTATCATTATGCGGAAGCGGCAATGCCGAAGGGGGCCACCATTATTATTGTTAGGCCGGAAGCGGCCGTCCGGCGGGACTATTTTACTTAAATATTTAATTCATGTCGGGTAACCTAAACTTGCTTTCGATGTACTTTTCGACTTACGCTTTAGTAATGCTTTACATACTCGGTACATATTCCGTGCGACCCTCCTTCTTCGGGGGGCTGCGTTTCATGCCACGCAGGTACATCCAGATGAAGAGAAGACTTGTTAGAAGTTGTCCCCGCGGGATTGGCGAGCTCCACCTCTGTTCGGAGTGTTGCCGAGTCAAAGTGTTCGTGTCATGGTTTTAGCATATGTTAGAGACTTTGCAGACAGTGTCCTGTGGATAGTGCGTCGGGAAGTGCGAATAATTTGTAAATGTTAAGCGAGTATGTAATTTCAGATAATGATTATTGTTTGAAAAGTTTCATGTTTTCTTAAAAAAAAATTTCGAAATGACAGGCTTTAGTAACGCGAACGTTTAAGGGTTCGCTCGACTCTGAGGAGGGTCGGGTGCCCATCACACCCCAGTAAGGTCGGGGTGTGACAAAGTGGTATCAGAGCAGGTCTGTCCTAGGGGTTGTCTGCAAAGTCGTGTCCGGTAGAGTCTTGTTTATGGTGTGTTGCGCGCCACATTTATAAACAAGAGGCTACGGGGCATCTAGGGATTGTTGACCTTCTTTCATATCTAAGAATTGTTGACCTTCTTTCATATTTAAGATCGTGCGATAGAGCCCAGTCATAGGGTATGAAGTCCCTTGTACTAACCTCTATTTCGGTTTGAAGGACGACGTCGATAAAGAAAGCGACCTACGACATCAACGGTTGCAAGGTACGGTGGTAAACAACGGTGCGGACGAGGCACGTTGGATGAGGTAAGAATATTGAAGTATTGCGAAATGTAAGTCGGGAGAATGGAAGTGAAGGTGAGCATTAAGAATCAAAAAGGGTAAAACGGTAATTGCAAGAGAAGGGACGTGTTGCGAGCACGCCTCGGAATTTGTAAAACTGTGACTGGCCCCAAATTATGTAATAAAGGCCATATGAGAAAGCGTACGCGATTATATCAGCATTAAGGCACCAAACCCCACCAAAGTTTCGGGGTTAAGCGTGCTCAGATGGGAGCAATTTCATGATGGGTGACCCCCTGGGAAGTATGCCAAATTTTCGCAAATATTGATCCAAGGGACAATGAGAAATTAGAATGTACAAGATGGTTGGAGGCTGTAAAAGGAGCCACCCAGCACGCGACAGGCGAGATTAGAGAAGAGACAGAAAGTACGCTATGGTTTTGGAATTAGGATAGGCTTGAACCACGTTTGGAAACATTTTGTGGATTAGTTGATAATGACTATGTATACACATATGAATGCGTATGATGCCTCATTGTGATTAAATTAGTGGACACGTGTATCCCAACGTGAGGACTGTTGGCGTGTAAGGAGCCCCTTAAAGGGGGGGAGAATATATCATGTCGGACTTAACAAGAATGAGTATGAAGAAAAAGGACGACTATAAGAAGGGATCCTCCCGGAGTATCATACCACCCCATGAGGTTAGTTGAACATTCGAGGACGAATGTTCTAAAGAGGGGGAGGATGTTACACCTCGCATTTTATGCGTATTCGGAAAAATTGGAAACAATTCGGAATGGTAGGAATTAAGGTTCTAATTGGATTCTACTTGGTGTGCATGTGATGTTTAAGGAAATATTGACGTGGAAATATTGGAAAGGACTAAGGGCAAAATTGGAATGTCGGAAAATGGTTTCATGAATCACCAAAAATATGGGCTAAGTAATTGGGCTTGGAAATGGAAAAAAAAAAAAAATAGAATAAGAGGCCCAATTTAAAAAGGTGGCCGGCCATGGTCCATTAACAAGGATCCAAGCCCAACAAAAATTCATCCATGTGATGAATTTATTAAAGGCCACCTAATGGTCAAGAATCTCTAGAATTTTCAAGACAAGAGAAAGAAGGAGAAAACAAGAAAATTCAAGAACAAAAAAATAAGGGCCATTCGGCCAAGTGAGGAGAAACCAACCCTCCAAATCTTGATTCCAAAAATTGTTTTCTTGCTATATTCCTACCAATTCAAGGTCCCTTTACAACGTGGTGCAATTATTTCGGAAGATAATCCATTGGTTTCGTCGTTTGGACAAGTTAGTAGAAGTGAAGAAACTTGAGAAGAAAGGTAAGAATTCATCTTTTCTAATTATGTTTTGAAGGTTTGTTTGTGTTGTGGAATATGGAAATGAATAGAAAAGATAGAAATAAGGAAGTTTGCTAAGTGAATACGAAAAATGGTTTATAGCCGTGCATGTATATATGTTGTACGTCCATAGTGATGTTGAATTCTATGTTGTTTCTTAGTTGTGGTTATTGTAGAAATTGTATTGGGAATGAAAGTTGAATGAAAATGGAATGAAGTTGGAAATTGGCCTATGGCCGTGTGGTATATGATAGAGGAATAGCGATGGATTTATTTTGTTTAACGTGTTAGTTGCGTTATTGTGATCATTATAATGTAAGTGAAGATTATATGGGTTAAGTTTGCATGAAAATGGAATGGGAAGAGTTATGTCACATTAATGTGATTTTATGACATTAAGATCATGAAGTTGTTAAGGTGTAAATTGTTGTTGTTGGAGATGAATTAGTAAGTAGAAAATGCGTTGGAATGGTTTTGTTTCACATATGAGAATTTTGGATGGAATATGGAAATTGATGAAATTGTTGAATATTGGACATATAGCTTGAAATGCTCTTAGTTATGTTTAAATGATCTCAAATTAGTGAATGAATATATAAACGTTGATGTTGGTTCGAATGTGCGCAATTGGATTGAAAGTTGACATACTATGTAGTAAGGAAGACTACTTATGTTGGAATGTGTTTTGGATCGGTTGTTTATATTGTTGATGTGCCTGTTGGTATTGTTGTTGATATTTGGGCCGAGCCATATTCTCGGGATGGTGTGTTTACAGGGGAAAATGCTGCCGAAATTTCGGTAGACAAGTATTGGCTAAGGTTGAAGATTGAAAGTCTCATGAATAGTAACTGGTAAATGTGACCATTTGCAGATTCTAGGCGAAACGGGATTGGAGATAAAGCGAGCATAAGACGTCCGTAAGGTATGTGAAGCTATCCCTCTCCTTCCTTTGGCATGTCCTAGGTGTACTAGGCTTGAATTTGAGCCTCGGGGGTTATTCCGTTCATCGAAATTCGATTCTGAAATTGAGCACTATTCATTCAGTGCGATTGAACTAGAATACTTATATCTTGTTGGGAAAATGTTCAAACGTCCGTAACTTGCAGGAATGTGATCGAACTGCCTTGAAACTTCATAGATGACTCCATTAAGTGATAATTTATAAAACCTTTCAAAATCACTCCGAAGGAGTGTGATATTTTATTATTTAAACTTTTCAAAACCACCCCGAAGGGGGTGTGATATATTATTTTCTAGGGCTTTTTCTAAAACCACTCCGAAGGGGTGCGTACAAAACCACTCCGAAGGGAGTGTGATATTTTATAAAACTTTTTAAAAACCACTCCGAAGGGGGTGCGATATTTTATTATTATTATTACTATTATTAATATGCCCGAAGGGGCTAGGATTAGTATTATGTCGCGAGTGGCATGCCCGATGGGGCCAGGGGTAGCCGTATGCCGCGAGTGACATGCCCGAAGGGGCTAGGATGCCGGGGCCGCATGTCCGATGGGGCCAGGATAGACGTATGTCGGACCGGCATGCCCGAAGGGGCCATCATTTTACGTCGGGGCCAGCATGTCCGATGGGGCCAGGATAGACGTATGCTGGACCGGCGCACCCGAAGGGGATTAATATTGTTATTATTACTATTATTATTATTACTATTATTATTATTATTATTATTATTATTATTATTATTATTATTATTATCATCATTATCATTATGCCGGAAGCGGCAATGCCCGAAGGGGCCACCATTATTATTGTTAGGCCGGAAGCGGCCGTCCGAAGGGACTATTTTACTTAAATATTTAATTCATGTCGGGTAACCTAAACTTGCTTTCGATGTACTTTTCGACTTACGCTTTAGTAATGCTTTACATACTCGGTACATATTCCGTGCCGACCCTCCTTCTTCGGGGGGGCCGCGTTTCATGCCACGCGGTACATCCGGATGAAGAGAAGACTTGTTAGAAGTTGTCCCCGCGGATTGGCGAGCTCCACCTCTGTTCGGAGTGTTGCGAGTCAAAGTGTTCGTGTCATGGTTTTAGCATATGTTAGAGACTTTGCGGACGTGTCCCGTGGATAGTGCGTCGGGAAGTGCGAATAATTTGTAAATGTTAAGCGAGTATGTAATTTCGTATAATGATTATTGTTTGAAAAGTTTCATGTTTTCTTAAAAAAAAAAAAATGACGGTTTCGAAATGACTCGAGGAGGGTTAGTAACACCCCGTGGGTCGTTCTCATATATATATATATATATATGTCTCATGGTGTCTCGGTGTGATCACCATCTCATATATATATATATATATATGTCTCATGAGCATGTGAGGGGCACATGCCCTTTATTTTTCTAGATTTCTCAAATTTCCATGGAAAGATGACTTATTTGTCATCTTCTTTTTTTTTTTTTCCATCCTCCTTTGGGAACTTTCATGAACCCTATGTGAAGTTCCCGTTTTGCCCCTCGATTTTTCTCAATATTACCATTTTGCCCCTAGCCTTCCGCATTATTTCCACGGCCCATTTTGCGAATTTCTCGTTTCGTCCTTAGTTTCTCACAATAATTCCATACTAATAATAGTCATAAATAATATCCATAGCAACTCGTACATTAAAATAATTTTTGAGAATGGTCTTGCCCTTAACTTTCTACGTCGACTTTGAGATTTCCAAACGTACAAAATACGGGCTATAACATCCTCCCCTTTTAGAACATTCGTCCTCGAATGTTCAACCGACCTTACGGGCGTCATAATACTTCGGGAGGGTTCCTTTTATAGTCGCTCATTCCTTTATGCCCGTTCCTTGCCCTTTACCTTGTTTTCCTTATAATCGGACTTCTTGACCATTTCATGAGTCCTTGCTCCATGTCATAGGTTTTTCTACTTCACTATGCCAATTCATTATCCTTGTCCTCCCCAGGTCCTTTCTTTCCTGTTATTGTCTCGTCACCGCACCTTAACGGAAACCATGTCTTTGGTACACAATCTATACTTACCAATTTGGTGTGGCTACTTACTATTCTTTTATCCTCCTGTCTATCGCTTGGTACACTCCTTGTTACTTCATTTCTACTTTTCTCCCAAGTATTCTTATGACACGCCGACATATTTTGAACTCTGATTTCGAGCTAATAGATTTCCTTTCCTGACACTTGATAGTGTTGCGATTCCTTTTTAGGTCTAATATAATATGGTCTCCCCCCCCCCCTTTAAGGGGCTCCTTACATGCTAACCGCCTTCGAGTATCTTCCTTCTCTTGTTATTTCTCCATATGGGTCCTAAGGATTGTGAACTATTCCTTTCTAACACATAGACCTTGTCTTATCCTTAGGTCATCCTCTCAGAACAACTCTTCCATATCTGTGGCTACCATACTAGAATGGCTACACATTGATTCCTCCCTATACCTTTCAACACCACAGTTGCATTATATCGTCGCTAAGCTTGGTCGTCCTTTCCTTACTTCACGTTCCTTGTCGCGATTACTATTCCTCTATCCCTACTTATTGAAATCGGTCCTCGGACTCCACATATTCTCCTTTTTCTCTATGTTGCTGTCACGACCCAGCCCCATGGGCCGTGACTGGTGCCCTACTTAGGCACCCAAACAAACTTATGAACCAATTTGCCATGTTAAGACATGTCCAGATTCAGCAGACACTATTCGTACAGATAGCAGATAGCAGACGTCATACGAATACAGAAACGAGTGCTGTCCTCAGCGGTCGCCCGTGCCAAACCGTCAAATCAACGTCAAGACTGGCGGAATGTACATCGCCCAGACACACACACGCATACATACATACATATGGGCCATACCGGCCATAGTAGCATACGGGCCGCTTAGGACGCAAAGCGAGTCACATACGAACAAATCGGAACCACATACAACTGCACCGACCCACGACCCACAAACATGTCTACGTGCCTCTACAAACGAACGAACATACGAACATATGACGGGACGGGCCCCGCCATACCCAAACAAGATCTCAAATGTACGGAATGTGCATGGCAAAATATATGTACCCGGTATGAGCTCCCGATCGAGGGGAATACTCCGAAATAAATGAGAATCGAAGCCTAAACCGGAGGGTCACCCAACCGAGCGTCGTACCGCGCGGCATGAAACGCAACCCCCGAAGAAAGGGGGGTCGCACGGAAAAAGTAATGAGTATGTAAAGCGAAGGTACGTAATCCAAATCATAACCGGGGTCGGGAGATACGAACAATTACGAAATAACATCAAACCATGCGGAATGCAAATGTACAGAATGCAAATAAAAATCATGCATAAGGCTCAGGAACGTGGTCACCCCCTGACGCTGGTGCCACAACACATCATACTCCGGAAGTTTTCAAATCTCCGTACATCTCCGAACACATCACAAAGTCACACACATCAAATCATCGAACGATCGATGCCATATCACATCATAACACCATAAACGGTAACCGGCCCTATGGCGAGGTCTCGGAAACCGTAACACATCATACCGCCGAATGTGTCACACGACGCACGATCACGAACCGGCCCGGTACCGGCGAACAAAATCATAATCATTGGCACGAGCGCAGGTAGTGCGAAACCATATGCATATTAAAAGTAAGTTCCAAGACTTGACGCATAATCTTGTATACGATATATTAACCGAGGGCTTGAAATGAGTATCAAGCTAGTCGAATTTACATACAAAAAGTTACGGACTTTTAAATTATCAATTTTTTTTTTCAAAAATACATCGTGGGTCAATCTTCGAAAATTTGGTACCATTGGTAGTGAGGAACGTTCAAATGATGTTACGTAACATTTCTAACGGACCACGGAGTCATAGTCCAACATTTTCCTTTCATATCATACGGAAAACGAACCAAACAAATCAAGTAAAGGAAGTCTCGGGCTTGCGGGCCCACCTCGGGTCAAGTTGAGGCGACGAACATAAATTACAAACATTGAGATCCATAAAGTCACCCGTGAGAGTTTCGAAGCATTTCGGATACATTTGCGGAAGTTATGGAGGTTTAAGCATTCTTATAACCAAATGTAAGAACTGTAATTCAATTGCATACGAATGAATAATGCTCAAAATCAAACTCGAATTTCTAGGAGCGAAATTAATCCTGAGGTTCCGTTTTCGGCCTAGTAGGTCTAAGACATGCCATATGAAGAATAGGTAAGCGTTACATACCTTATGGAAGTCTTATGCTCGCTATATCTTCAATCCCGTTTCGCCTAGAATCTGCAAATGGTCACCTTTACCAGCTTACTATTCATGAGAGTTAACATTTCAATCTTGGGTTTATACTTGGCTACCGAAGTTTCGACCTCCCCTATAAATGTGACACCCCAAGAATTTGACTCGGCTCAGAATAACCAACAACAACCCAACAACAACACCAACAACAATAACAATCACCACAAATCACAATATAACACAATTAGTCTACTTTCCGACATAATACAAAAATTCTCATTTCGACTTCATACCCTCAAATCAATACCAACACGCTCTCATTCATTACTAATCAAGGTCATCACAATATAATTCGGAATCATTTCATAACATTTCTACAATATATTCTCAAGATATACGAAATATACAAACTTTCCACCCAAGCCATAGTTCGTCCAACACTCCTAATTTTTCAACATAACCTTCCATAACATATTTTCGCCTCTCAATTCCATTAACAACCATCATAACTTACATCTTACAATTCATTTCCATAGTTACATAAACTATATAAAAAAATCACATAAATTTCTCATAACAAACATACAACCAACTTCAACACCAACTTAACTCATTAAACCTTCTATTTACTTCATAATACCATAACAACATAATTAACATACTAAACAAAATTTAATTCACATTCCATCATCAACATGAAAACACACGGCCATACCTCATATTTTCCAACTTTCACTAATTTATTCAACTTTCATTTCCAATACAATTTTCACCATAACTACAACTAGATTACCACATAAAATTCAATTCATATTCCCTACACCTTAACACCCATTCACGGCCAACATGCACATACCCTTAATACACAAAATTTCCATGCTTTTTAATCATTTCCACATACTACAACATGCATATATCTTCCATAACATAACAAAGGCATGAAATCCTTACCTTTCCTCCAAGTTCTCACTTGCCACTAGAGTTATCCTCTTGCCAAGATAATTATACCAAGTTGTAGATAATCTTGCACTTAGTAATAATCCCACAAGAAATAAAATTTGAACCCAAGGATTTGGCTCCAAGAATTTTTCTTCTTTTCTTTTCTCCTCTCTTTTCTCTAGAGCCGTGAGCTCTTCCTCTTTTTTCTCTTGATTTCTTTTTGATTTTTCTTGAAACTTCTACATACTAGCTCCCCTTTATAATTAATTAAGCACATGGAAATTTCATTAAAATCATGGGTTGGGCCTAGGCCATATGGCCGGCCACCCTCTCTCATTTGGGCCTCATTTTTCATTTTGTTTCTTTGAGCCCAATTGACTAAAATCTCGTTTTGTAATTCCCGAAACTAATTTTCCAAAATTCCCATCTTGTCCTTAACCTTACTCAACGTCTCCGCATCCATACTTCCATAACCGACATGCACATACTAAGAAAAATCCAAACTTGACCTCATTCCTTACAAGTCAAGGTAAATTCCAAGTTTTCCAAATACGCAAAATTGCCGGATGTAACATCCTCCCCTTTAAAACATTCGTCCTCGAATGTTAAATTAGTCTTATAGGTTTTACAAACACTTCGGGGAAGGTCTTCTATCAACTACACATTTGCATTTGGTCAGAGCACTTGCAAGGATCTTCATTTTCCAACTCCTTCTATCGTTCTTCGATATTACTATATTAGGGTTGCTCGCACAATCTCAAATCAGACATATGGTGTACAGAACCTTGATCAGAACCAGGGGGTCAAACTGGTGTCAACGGAGTCATTTCCAGAATCAGAAGCACGAAGGTACGACAGACAGAATCATATTCCGACGATTATCTTAAGCGAATTCAAATTCGGAGCCAGACGTACAGAAGCATATCGGACGGACCCATAATCGGAGTCAGACTTACCGAACCATACTGGATAAATCCGTAGTCAGAGTCAGGCGTACAGGCATATATACCAGACAGATTTGCAGTCGAGGTCAGACGTACAGACGTATGTCGGACAGATCCGCGATCAGGGGCAGACATACAGAAATATATCGATGATTTCGTATCAAAGTCGATGTACGAGAGATGTATCAATTAGATTCGTAATCGTAGTCGGACGCATAGAAGTGTGTCGACGGATCCGTAATCGGAGTCGACGTGCGAGAGATTTATCGGACGATTTGAAATCAGAATCAGACGTACCGAAGTATATGGGACAGAATTACGATCGGAGTCGGACGTAGAGGTATATTAAACGAAACGTAATGAGGATTCGAAGCACAGGGGTGTAGTAAACAGAGCTTCACCGAAAGCAGGAGCGCAGAAATATGGCGTACAGAATCGCGATCAGAGTCGAACTACCTTTACTATACTTCAGAGACTTACGGAAATTTCCTTGTCATCCTACTTACAAACATTTCCAACCGCCATTCAAATTTGCTCTGGTTTCAGAACCGTACTGCTCTTCATTCTTCTCCGATCTCGTCTGTCTTAATCGGTGTAACCTTTTTAGGATCTCTAATCACCCCACATATGCAAATTCCACTTAAGTTACCCCAAATTCTCATTTAGTCTCCATATCCATATTTGTGGAAAAATTCTTGACATACTTCCCAGGGGGGTCACCCATCCCAGGATTTCTCTGGTCTCAGCACGCTTAACTTCAAAACTTCTACGCATTCTGATGCGTTATCGGTAATATCACTGCGTCAATTGCCTCCCACGATCTTTGCCACGTAGTTTAGGGCAGTTCAGCGCCTTAATAAATTTTTCAGAAATTTTCGTAGCGGGTCCCACCCCGACCCAAACTACACAATTACCATATTACCCCTCCGGATTCCTCAATATCTACTTCCACTTGTACTCATAATTATCCTCCACCCGGGGTTCTAGATTTATACTTATGGCGGGGACATCTCGCCGCCATCGTCACCGAATAATATTCTACGTAAATCATACACACATAGGAAATTCTAAGAAACTCATATACTTATAAAATAATCAATTTCGGGTCCGACTTGGGAGGCGCCGAGAGAACTATGTCCATCAGCATCCTCATCCGTCGCCCCCCCCATCGTGCCCCCGCTATTACCCACACCCGAATCGGAGGAATATAAATAATCAGACAATTCCCGGCTCACTGGGGACCAAGACAAAGAACAGGAGAAATCCGTAGCACTCTCCGAAGTGGCCGGGCTAACGGGGTTCTCCCTCACAGGAGCAGCTGGCGCATACCTGAAAATCTCCTCCTCCGTCGTCCCAGAGGAATGCTCCGATGGGTCTGTGTCATAACTGTCCTCCTCCGTGGAGGTAAGGGACTCTGGAGGAGTCACCGCCGGATCCTCCGAGAGATCTGTATCATAGCCACCCTCTACGGAATCCTCGGCTCCAGACTCTGGAGGAATCGTAGCTGGGTCCTCCGATGGATCGGTATCATAGCTATCCTCCGTGGGATCCTCCGAAGGATCTGTCTCAATCGAATAGCTGGGGCTCTGCCTACTCGGCCCCGGTGACATCCTAGGGGCTTTCTTAGCACCCCCATCCCCATCATCAGAAGCCGTCCTCTTCATCCTTTGTCAATCTACAATCACACACAGAGAGAGGGTCAGAAACAATTTCCCAAAATACCGACGCCGTTGCTCTTTTGAGCCTCGCCGTAAACACAAACAATTCGTTGGGAGGAACCATCCTAACAATACGGCTCTATCGCACGATCTAAGATTCCAAGAAAGGGTAACATAACATCCTAGATGTCCCGTAGCCTCCGTTTATAGATGTGGGGCCCAACACACCGATAAACAAGACTCTACTAGACACGACCCCGCGTACATTCCGAGGACTGACCGCTCTGATACCACTTTTGTCACGACCCAGCCCCATGGGCCGTGACTGGTGCCCTACTTAGGCACCCAAACAAACTTACGAACCAATTTGCCATGTTAAGACATGTCCAGATTCGAATGACACTATTCGTACGGATACAGATAGCGTACGTCATACGAATACGAAACGAGTGTCTTTGTCCTCGGCGGTCGCCCGTGCCAAACCGTCAAATCAACGTCAAGACTGGCGGAATGTACATCGCCCAGACACACACGCGCATACATACATACATATGGGCCATACCGGCCATAGTAGCATACGGGCCGCTTAAGGACGCAAAGCAGAGTCACATACGAACAAATCGGAACCACATACAACCAGACCGGACCCACGACCCACAAACATGTCTACAGGCCTCTACAAACAGAACAGAACATACGAACATATGACGGGACAGGGCCCCGCCGTACCCAAACGAGCCTCAAATGTACGGAATGTGCATGGCAAAATATATGTACCCAGTATGAGCTCCCGATCGAGGGGAATACTCCGAAATAGCAGAATCAGAAGCCTAAACCGGAGGGTCACCCAACCGAGCGTCGGTACCTGCGCGGCATGAAACGCAGCCCCCGAAGAAAGGGGGTCAGTACGGAAAAAGTACTGAGTATGTAAAGCAGAAGGTACAGTAATCCAAATCATAACTGGGTCAGGAGATACAACAATTACGAAATAACATATCAAACCCGTGCGGAATGCAAATGTACGTAATGCAAATAAAAAAATCATACATAAGGCTCGGGAACGTGGTCACCCCCGACGCCGGTGCCATAACACATCATACTCGGAAGTTTTCAAATCTCCGTACATCTCCGAACACATCACAAAGTCACACACATCAAATCATCGAACGATCGATGCCATATCACATCATAACACCATAAACGGTAACCGGCCCTATGGCGAGGTCTCGGAAACCGTAACACATCATACCGCCGAATGTGTCACACGGCGCACGATCCTGAAACCGGCCCGGGTACCGGCGAACAAAATCATAATCATTGGCACGAGCAGAGTAGTGCAGAAACCATATGCATATTAAAAGTAAGTTCCAAGACTTGACGCATAATCTTGTATACAGATGTATTAACTTCAGAGGGCTTGAAATGAGTATCAAGCTAGTCAGAATTTACATACCAAAGTTACGGACTTTTAAATTATCAATTTTTTTTTTCAAAAATACATCGTGGGTCAATCTTCGAAAATTTGGTACCATTGGTAGTGAGGAACGTTCAAATGATGTTACAGAACATTTCTAACGGACCCTGGAGTCATAGTCCAACATTTTCCTTTCATATCATACGGAAACGAACCAAACAAATCAAGTAAAGGAAGTCTCGGGGCTTGCGGGCCCACCTCGGGTCAAGTTGAGGCGACGAACATAAATTACAAACATTGAGATCCATAAAGTCACCCGTGAGAGTTTCGAAGCATTTCGGATACATTTGCGGAAGTTATGGAGGTTTAAGCATTCTTATGACCAAATGTAAGAACTGTAATTCAATTGCGCTGAATGAATAGTGCTCAAAATCAAACTCGAATTTCTAGGAGCAGAATTAATCCTGAGGTTCCGTTTTCGGCCTAGTAGGTCTAAGACATGCCATATGAAGAATAGGTAAGCGTTACATACCTTATGGAAGTCTTATGCTCGCTATATCTTCAATCCCGTTTCGCCTAGAATCTGCAAATGGTCACCTTTACCAGTTACTATTCATGAGAGTTAACATTTCAATCTTGGGTTTATACTTGGCTACCGAAGTTTCGGCAGCACCTCCCCTATAAATGTGACACCCCGAGAATTTGACTCGGCTCAGAATAACCAACAACAACCCAACAACAACACCAACAACAATAACAATCACCACAAATCACAATATAACACAATTAGTCTACTTTCCGACATAATACAAAAATTCTCATTTCGACTTCATACCCTTAAATCAATACCAACACGCTCTCATTCATTACTAATCAAGGTCATCACAATATAATTCGGAATCATTTCATAACATTTCTACAATATATTCTCAAGATATACGAAATATACAAACTTTCCACCCAAGCCATAGTTCGTCCAACACTCCTAATTTTTCAACATAACCTTCCATAACATATTTTCGCCTCTCAATTCCATTAACAACCATCATAACTTACATCTTACAATTCATTTCCATAGTTACATAAACTATATAAAAAAATCACATAAATTTCTCATAACAAACATACAACTAACTTCAACACCAACTTAACTCATTAAACCTTCTATTTACTTCATAATACCATAACAACATAATTAACATACTAAACAAAATTTAATTCACATTCCATCATCAACATGAAAACACACGGCCATACCTCATATTTTCCAACTTTCACTAATTTATTCAACTTTCATTTTCAATACAATTTTCACCATAACTACAACTAGATTACCACATAAAATTCAATTCATATTCCCTACACCTTAACACCCATTCACGGCCAACATGCACATACCCTTAATACAAAAAATTTCCATGCTTTTTAATCATTTCCACATACTACAACATGCATATATCTTCCATAACATAACAAAGGCATGAAATCCTTACCTTTCCTCCAAGTTCTCACTTGCCACTAGAGTTATCCTCTTGCCAAGATAATTATACCAAGTTGTAGATAATCTTGCACTTAGTAATAATCCCACAAGAAATAAAATTTGAACCCAAGGATTTGGCTCCAAGAATTTTTCTTCTTTTCTTTTCTCCTCTCTTTTCTCTAGAGCCGTGAGCTCTTCCTCTTTTTTCTCTTGATTTCTTTTGATTTTTCTTGAAACTTCTACATACTAGCTCCCCTTTATAATTAATTAAGCACATGGAAATTTCATTAAAATCATGGGTTGAACCTAGGCCATATGGCCGGCCACCCTCTCTCATTTGGGCCTCATTTTTCATTTTGTTTCATTGAGCCCAATTGACTAAAATCTCGTTTTGTAATTCCCGAAACTAATTTTCCAAAATTCCCATCTTGTCCTTAACCTTACTCAACGTCTCCGCATCCATACTTCCATAACCGACATGCACATACTAAGAAAAATCCAAACTTGACCTCATTCCTTACAAGTCAAGGTAAATTCCAAGTTTTCCAAATACGCAAAATTGCCGGATGTAAGCTTGCCACACTTTATCCTTTCTCGTACCTATCCTTCAAACTTTCGGTCAGTTAGCTTCTGTATCGGTCGATAGCTTTTCTCGGGGTCTCCTTCACTAAATTGCTCCTTACTTTTCACATGTCTCGCATCTTTCGATCTCTCGTCTTGCATTGACTCACCCCCGTTTTTTCCAAATGTCACCATATTAGACCATTCGGCTTAATATGTAATAAAACGATGACACTTACCTTACCTTGTAACATACATCGCGTACCGTTCGCTTTTTGCCGTCATTTGAGCTTCGATTCCTTTTCTTGACTAATGCC
>NW_026715460.1:0-19468 GCF_029784015.1 Lycium ferocissimum | reverse complement strand
TTTAGCTCTTAATCTCTATCCTTGGAGTTAGTTATCAAGTAGCGATGAAGTTCCCTCATATAATAATTTTACATAGCCGCTCTGTGCTTTAACTATCATCAGCTGGTATAATTCTGATATATTTTTGATTTGACATTTATGTTCACTGTCATCAGTAACCAGCTTGTTCTGATCATTTCACTTAAACCATTTTATAATTCCCTTAACCCGACTTGTAACACGCTAGGCACATTATCTCATGTCATTTCTTTATCTTTTATTCAAACTCTTCTATTGCCCCTTTGCTCAGATTTTTCTCTTAACTTTCCTGTCACACATTATGTTGCAATCTTTACGAGAATATGCGAAGATACTCAAATTAGCCCAAGAAATACCTTAGCGTTGTCTTACTAGTCATCATGCTTTACCTTGTCTTCTCCCCTCATATCTCACAATTGGTATCGGGATAAATCTTCGACTCAACCATGGCCATGTCCTATTTGCCCTTAGTACCAATTCTATCTCGGTAATTTGGCTTAAACCATCTTTATATCTTTCTGTAATGTACCTAAAATACCACGACTGCATTGTCATTATTGAGTCCTTACTCCTCTTATCAAGTACTCACTCACTTGGTCTTACGCTTAACATACAAATATTCGTAGGTTGTATAACTATTCTTGCACAACTTGTATAAGGTATATTCAATCTTAGTCATAGCCTTTCCTTCTCTTGATTCATCCTGCTTTACATATCTCTTCCGTACTAAAATTCGCCCGTAGCCCATCTTGTCATACTCCTTTCCTTTCCTTTATTCGCCTTTTTACTTTCTCACTTCCTACTATAGGAGGTTTTCTATCCCTTCTCCTTTGTTACTTATAAGTCGCAATATCATCAGCGAGCAACTCTATTGCCAACATCTTAGCTTCTAATCCAGCATGGCATTGCTATCCTCCTTAAGTTACTCGATACCATTCTCTTGTCGTACTCTTACCTCTTTTATAGGCACCTACTTTCTAGTGTCATATCATTCGAGACCTCAACAAAATTTCTCAACACTGCCTCCAATACCACCCTGACTTCTGTTCATTTATTGCTGGCTTTTAGATCCTACTAACTTGTTTCAGCAAGGGGTCTCATTTGAAGTTTAAGCATCCATATCAAATATATTGCAGTATCAATTGTTTCCATCTCACCCTTGCATTTCTCTCACCCGCTTCCCCCCTTAAGGGTATACTTATACCATTATCCGTTTATATTTTGCTCCATGTCTCTATTTCCAATCTCAAATTCATCCAATCCCTATTTCCAATCCACTTGGTACTGTACCATATCCATGTCTTTCTTTATAATTTATAACTTGATTATCCACGTACGAAACCTTAACAAGATCACGAAGCGACGAGAACCTTTCTATATATAGTATAAAGTCTCATCTGATAATCTGTACTCGAGTAATGCAACAATGTAGCAACTCATCCAAGGCCACATTCCACTTACTCCAATCAATAATTAACTGGTGCTTGTAGCCGTTCCAATCTTAATTAGGCAGCACTTTTATTCCGACGATAAGTGTCCAAAGTTCTCTTGAAATATTATCTTTATCCCAACCTATATTGTTATATCCAACATTTTTGCATATTTGGAAAGTTCGGAATAATCTTTGCTTGTAAGAAATAAGGCCATATTTGGATCTTACTAGTATGAATATGTCGGCTATGGAAACATTGGTGCGGAATTATCGAGGAAGGTTAAGGACAAAATCGGAATTTTGGAAATTTGTTTCATGAAATTACAAAATTTAGCCAAATTGTTGGGCCAAAAAAAAAAAGGGGAAAATCAAGGCCCAATAGAGAGGGGTGGCCGGCCATGGTGTTGGCCCAAACCCATGGTTTTAATTAATTTTCCATGAGATAAATAAGACTAGAGGGGATCATTAGTCTTAGAAGTTTCAAGAAAAAAAAAGAAGAAGAGAGAAAAGGCCTTCGGCCATAGAGAGAAAAAGGGAAAGAAAAAGAAAAAAAAAATTCTTGGAGCCTTAGTCCTTGATTCAAAATTTGTTTCTTCTTGGATTCTTATTAAGTTCAAGATTCTCTACAAAGTGATACAAATATCTTGGCAAGAAAGTGCTTCTTTTGGCAAGGAGAACTTATTGGAAAAGGTAAGAATTTTATGTTCTTTTTATGTTATGGAAGATTTATGAATGTTAGAATAAGTGGAATTGCATGGAAATCATGGAATTGTGATGTGTATGTGTGCAAGCCGTGTGTGTGTGTGTGTAGGTGTTGTGGCCGTGGGTGCCATGGTGAAGGGGAGATGAGTTGATATTTTTTTTTTAGCATGTTAGTTGTGTTGTTGAAGTCTTGTGATGAAAATGGAAGGTTAATGGTCCAAGTTGGCAGGGAAATTCATTGTTAAGTAGTTGTAGGAAAATATGCAACTTTATTGTAGTTTATGTAAATATGGAAATGAAGGTGGTAAGGTGCAAATTATGATGATTATTGATGAAATTGGAAGATGGAAACA
Source organism: Lycium ferocissimum (assembly GCF_029784015.1). Taxonomy (NCBI): domain Eukaryota; kingdom Viridiplantae; phylum Streptophyta; class Magnoliopsida; order Solanales; family Solanaceae; genus Lycium; species Lycium ferocissimum. The sequence goes on along the minus strand of NW_026715460.1, from coordinate 16,963 downwards.
TGCTATGAATATGTATGTTAAAGATTAAAAGTTATGGATGCATTATGGCTTTGAGGGAAAGTTTGTATATTTTGTATGTTTTGTGAATATTTTGTAGAAATGATATGAAATGTCTCCGAATTATATTTGAATGGTTTTGTATATAGAAAGGCATGACGTCGTCTCAAAACTGTTGCATATATATACATATCACAACAACCTGTCTCCTGAGGAGTTACGACTTTCAACAGCTAACATCGTATATAAGCCGGCAAGGCTATCACAATATAGGGGAATGTTCCAGCCATACACGAGCCAACAAGGCTACCATAACACACGGCTTCCAAAACATATATATATATATATCGACGCAAGCCGACAAGGCTGCCACTACGAATAGGAACACCCCAAAACATAAGTCGTACAGACACAACCGAACAGTAACTATATACAACCCACACATATGTCTACAGAACTCTAAGAGTGACAACAGTAACATATGACGGGACAGGGCCCCGCCGTACCCCTGGCAAAGCATATATATACAACAAAAGGATCTGTACTAAAAAGCTAGGCTCCGGAACAATGGAGCACTCCAAGTCGGTGAACGAGAAATCCTAAGTCATGGATCACCAAAGCAAGAATCACATGCCTGCGGGCATGAAACGCAGCCCCCGAAGAAAGGGGGTCAGTACGAAATATGTACTGAGTATATAAAGCATGAAATACAGTAAACAGGATTATAACCGAAATAAGAAGTACAGAAAACGAGTACAATAACCAGAATACCAAAATGCTTGCTTTTGAAACACAAGTCATGCATGTCAATATCATATATCATATCCGGCCCATTATAGGACTCGGTGAACATGGTCTCCACCCCGTCTTTGGAGCCATAACACAGCATACTCCAGAACACAGCATAATTCCGTATCACGGCATAACTCCGTATCACATCATAACTCCGTATCACAAAGATAAATCTGTATCACAACATAGCTCCGTATCACAAAGATAGCACCATAACACAACATAACACCATAACACAGCATAACACCATAATATATATATATATATATATATATACCGTACCCGGCCCTCTAGTGAGGGATTCGGTGAAAGATGTAATAACAGAATGCACAAACATAGTAGTGAGTAACCATATGCATATAAATCATCTTTTGGGACTCAATAGATAAGTAGACTAACCAACGCTCCAGTACCAAGATGATAGCCATGTTAAGTACTCTTTGAACATCATTATGAACTATATCAAAATAAAGCCTCAGGGATCATAGACATGTATCAAATTAATACGAAACAACTTATGAAAGTTATGGTCAATAGTTATTGTGAAGTCTTTCCAGAATAGAAACTTTTACGCATCGTTTACTATCCAATCATATAGAAACTCGAGGGCAGTAGCTCGACTATATTAAGAAGTCTAACATCAAGAAGTGAATAAGAATCATAAACATGCTCGGAACTTATGAATAGAGTTACCCCGAGCTCATATCGTATCATACTTACATCTAGGACATGCCAAAAGAAAGAAGGGATAGGCTTTACATACCTTTAGCATTTACTCGCAACACAACACGTATACGTTGCCCAATAGTGTCTCAACCTATATTAAGACGTCAAGAACTACGATTAAACTACGAAGAGATTCAAAACATATCCTACCGTTAATAATTCCTTTCTAGATAATTCGGCGACGTTTCGCTTATATCCAAACCAACTACATACAACCAAGCTAACATCACTAATCATACATTCAAGTATCAACCCGAGACTATTCAAACATGACTCGAGGATACTCCGGACAGCCCGTACAACACTCCAAAATAGCCCAACCAACACACAATACAACATACAATCTTCCAAGTTCAACAAGAATAACAACAACACATTCTTTTCTTCCAAATTCATGAACTATACCAACAACCACACATCAACAACATCATCCACATAAATGCAAGAAACTATATTAACATCATATTAACTTCTACAACAGCCCACAAACAATTACAACTCCAACTTGAACCATTAAACCCTTCATTCTCATCATAAAATCCATAACAACAACAACCAAAATACTAAATAAAATTTGTTCACCATTCCTACACAAAACAGCCCCTACACGGCCTCAACACCAACATACATAATTTCATGAATTTCATCCATAACTACGTATTACAACACGCTCAAACCATCCTCCATACAAGTAAAAGAAGATTAAACCTTACCTTTAACACTTGACTTCTCAACTTGGCTAGAATTTGTGCCTTGAATTAATACTTGTTCTTGTTGCCCTAGGATCAATCCCACGTTGTTATACACCTTCTAAAGAGTTGAAATGCTTGAAAAAAATTATTTTTTGATCAACACTCAAGAACTTCATTCTCGGCCAGCCATGGCCGAGAGTCTCTCTCTCTATCTCTTAAGTTTTCTTAGGTTTGGAGATGATGAAATGAATTGTGAGTCATCCAATTGACTTATATATGAAGCCTAAGAGTTGGACACATGTCCCACTCATGGCTTGAGCCAATCACACTTGGCCAAGTCACGGGTGGGGCCCACACGGCCACAATGGCCAATTAGTGAAATAATTAAATCTTAATCCCACTTAATAACCTAATCATGGTTAATTAATCCCTAATATTCATTAATAATTCCATACAAAATAAAATTTATAAGCAACTTGTGCATTAAAACAAAATCGGAGGTTTAAAGTCTCTACCTCGTATCCCAAAATAGTCTTGTCCTTAACTTGTCGTGATTAGCTTAAAATATCCCAATGTACAAAAATACGGGATATAACAAAGATCCTCCTTCTTCTCTGTGTATGTGAATTAGCTAATGTTTTAGCTATACTTAGTATCTATAAGTTGGGAGTTGTTGGTTAAATGATGTAGTTGAGTTGCTAGTGATATATAATATGTTGGACTGATGTGGGGCTGTCCTTTTCATGTTAACTTTTGAGATGTTGATATGCTTATATTTATGTATTGTTGATGGTATTACAAGGAGTAGCAAGGAGATAGTCTTGGATAATCGCCGGAGAAACACTTGTAGAACAAATTTGTTGCTCATTAGCTAGTTGGTGTATTATTATTGATGCTAGTGTTATTTCTTTGTTGTAGCTTAATCATGGAGGAGGCTAATTTCGTTATCTCCGTTAGAAGGTCGGCATAGAGGTATGTAAAGCCTATAAATTATCGCTTTCTTCGGCATGAATCCATATCATATTATCCTTCCTAAAAATGATTCCAAAACATAATTCTAGAGACGTTCCCATTCATGTATTTGACGGCATCATATGCTCCATATTTATAGTGCCCTGATGACACAAGTTTACTAAGTCTATTAGTAGCCTCTTGCTCAATTCGAAAAGTGCATATGAACCACGGCGGCTCCTTCGTTAGAACTCCTATAGCATAACAACTAGTCGTAAGAAAAGATAAGAGAGTTTTACTTAGTTGATGATTTGTTATAGATAATGAGAGAAGATCTTTGCTTGTTTGTTGATGTTATATTTTACGATAGACATGTACTACGTACAGGTCCAGGGAGATGGTAGTACAAGAGTGCTAGCCTGGAAGATACAGGCATGACAGCCTGGTAGATGACGGATACGCTAGCCTGAAAGTTTTGGCTCATTAGTTTAGTAAGAGATAGTAGTACCGGTACGCGAGCCAGGAAAGCACCAACTCACGAGTCTGGTAGCTAGCACATTATGTAACCTTACAATGACTTAGAATGATAGTTATATTTGTGTTTACGCAACTAGCGTATGATAGATTATGTGTTATATAAACTATATGATGTTACTTCAGAAGGTTCAGAAAGGTAAAGCTACGATGAGATGCGATGTATCTGTTACATCCCGTGTTTTCATGCATTGGAAAGTGTACGAATTAAATGATATTAGTAACGGAAAATGAGGTTATCCCCCAAGCTTATAGATGGTTAGAGTTATGGTACAGATGTGTCGTAAGAATTAGAAGTTAAACAAATCGAAGAAAATAAGTTTCGTCGAGGTTCAAAACTTATTTGAATAAAATACAGTCCAAGCTATAATATCCCGTATTTTTGTACTAGAAAATTGAATCCTCCAACATGATCAATCTTACCCGAGCCCGGAGGATTTGATCATATTCAAGCATGAAAATTAAGAACTCGGTGTATACAAGGAATGAGGTCCCATAAGACGGAAAAGTGTGACGAAGATGACTTGAACTAATATTTTATGTGTGCCAAAAGGGGATATGGATTAGTACTATATTGCATGAACATGATAAGGAGTATATGAGGTGTGTTAAAAGTACTTATTATTTAAGAAAATTGAGATCAAGATATTAATTAAGTGGATAATTGGTTAAAATGTTGGATTTATTTTGTGGAAGATTAGTAAATTAAATTAGTCATTAGTGGATAACCATTAAAGTAGACATTGTCCACGTGCAAGAAGCAGCAAGAGATGACAAGGCTCAATATTAAGATAGGTGGCACATTAGGAGTTAAAATTGGAAAGTAGTTGTTGATTACCCCAGGTTCCAAAACATTAAAAAGAGACTACACTTGAGAAATATCATTTCTCACTTGTGATTCATAATTGTTCCGGCATACATGTATGTATATATCAATGTTTTGGCTTCTCATATGTAGAGAACTACGTACAGTTATTTCTAGAAGGACTATGTCCTACATTGACGCAACAATAATACAAATAACGACGTAAAGGTTATGTCGACGTCAATTACGTCGATTTCCTACGGATCATAGCAAGTCGGTGATTTCTTCGAAGTAAAGTAAGATTGAAGAAGAGTAGTTCTTGGCATATAAGGTAACAATTCTCCTATTATTTATATATTTAAGTTCGTCCGGGTCATAGCTAAATTGTGGGATGAGAAATATGGAGTTAATAGCGGGAAATCATATTTTGACGTTGTTATTGTTGTATTGACTGTTTGGTAATATTCTAAGTTGTGTTGTGGCTGGAAATTGTTGGAGTAACTGAATATATATTATTGGTGTTGTCATTGATATGTATTTTGAAGGAAAGTAAAGATTGGCGAAGTGTGTTTGATAATCGTATCCAGGCTTGTCTCACGTCGTGAAATGTTTATGACTTGTTGTTACTACATGGTACCTTGTTATTGATGTATATACTTGGTTGATTATTCTGGTTGTTGATTTTGATATATGGAGTTGGGGGAAATGAGAAGAACGGGGAAGATGCTGCCATTTTGTTTTGGGATAAGTTAATTTTTCGTTATACGATTAAGAGAATCATTTGTATGGTTAACGATAGTATCATTATTGTTATCATATTGGTTGAGAAGCAGATATGAGTTGAGTTCTGGAGCCGTTGAGCTAAGACCAGGTATGTTAAGGCTATCCCTTCTTTCTTTTGGCCTGACCCATATAAGACGAAACGAAACATAATTGAACGTTACTCAATAATGACTCTATTCTTAGAGCCATAGAGTGGTCTGTTCTTTGTCATTCATATAGTTGATCTTTAAAGTATGTTGTTGCTTGAGTTCCTAAGTCCATACATAAAGTTATCATTTGATAGGTTCTAACGTCCCGAAGGGGGCACCTATTAATAATAATGTTGCTCATAATGTAACTCGAAGGAGTTCAGCTTGAAAGTTCCTCTGTAGGTCTTATAAGTTCTGCCATGCATTGCATATATGTAACATCCCGTAAATTTGAGTTAGGTGTGAATGTATGAAAACCAGTATTAAGTAGATATTTTAGCCATATGAATCCATTCGGGATGAATTCGGGTGATAAACGGTCGTTTTGAAGTCAAACCAAAAAGTGAAGTTCTTAAGGCCTTCTAAATTCGTCTAAGTCTGAGACAGTTTGTACTTATGGCCCGTTTTCGAATATTTTCTTTAGGAATTTCAGAAAACTCAAAACTTAAAAGTTGTCGGTCTTTGGAATACCTTTCCAACCATATATTATGGGGCTCAAATGGAGCTCTGTGCTAGAAGTTATGCCCGTTTTACTAGACGCTACGCATTCTGCGCGAAGTGCCCTTCAGGTGCGCGATCGTGCACCAGAGGTAGTGTTACTGCCTTAGCTGTGTGATCAACTGTGCGAAGTGGGCCTCCAACTACGCGGCCGCACACCTAAAACGATGTTTTAAAGCCCTAACTTCGTTATATTCATTCCCACTTCGTTTTAAACCTATTTTTCTGAGGAAAAGAACACCAAAGAAGTCTCTCTAACCCTAACATGAGTCTACACTCAATCTCCATCAATCATACACCAAAGGTCATCTCTTCTTGATCATAAATCATCTCTCCAAACCCTAGGTTCTTGAAAAATTCAAGAAGAGGAAGAAGAGAGGCGTGTGGAATTCTTCTAAAAGGTAAGACTTCTAAGTTTTCTGAGTTAATTGTTAAGTTTGGGTTAGAGTAGAATGTTCTACAAGGTTAGAATCCGCTAGTGATTCGTGGAAGTATTTAAGAACACGTTCTAGACATGAAAACCCTAGTTTTTCGATAAAGGGGGTATATGGGTAGAATTGGATTAAAGCTCAAATCTTTCTCATCTAAAACCATTGTAGTGTGATTGTAAAACCTTGAGAATTACATTTGAGCGGGATTTGAGGTATGTCTATATTTCAAAAATCATCTTTTCAAGTATGTCTACTTTTGAAGCACGTTTCTATTTTTAAAGCATGATTTGTATTTGAGAATCCTTTATTGATTGTTTGTATAAGTTATAACTCTTGTTTGGTGGAAGTTCTTTTGGAATTAAAGATGATTTCTTTTAGACAATATCATGCGTTTGTAGGGTCAAGACCGCATCGAATCTTATATGAACTATACTACTTTGGGAAACTCGTTTTTCCCATTATTGGATGATTGAACTTGTTTTTCTAAAGGTCGGACCTTATACTCGTTTTGTTGTTGAATTGGTTTCTTGAACTTGAAATTGAATAAGAGATTTGAATAAGATTTCTAAATGGGTTATGACTTGAAACGCCTCTATCTTGAGATGATGACTTAAGAAGTGAAATTCCGCTCTAAGCCATGATTGTTGATTTGGTTAATATGCCATGATTTGTATTTTGTTTGTGTTTGGGCCTGTATGGGCAAGCTGTGCTAGTCCAGAGGACGATTAGCCGTTATGGATCCTAACGTATCAATACGAGTATTGTTGTGTCAGTCCAGAGGATGATTGACCTCCGTTGCTTCCTAGCCCGGAGTATCTATTGCTGTGTCAGTCCAGAGGATGATTGACCTTCGTTGCTTTCTAGCCCGGAGTATCTATTGTTGTGTCAGTCCAGAGGATGATTGACCTCCGTTGCTTCATAGCCCAAAGTGTCTATTGCTGTGGTAGTCCAGAGGATGATTAGCCTCTGTGGTTTCCTAGCCCGAAGTATCGACTGATTGATTTTCCTGTGAGTGGCTTGTTTCGTATTTTGGTTGCCTATTAGTGGCTTGTTTTGTACCTTTGTTGCCTGTGAGTGGCTTGTAGAAACCTTTAGTTCGTAAATAAAATACAGAATGATGTGAATGGTAACATAAGTGGTACTTGATATATTCTTGTATGTTGGCTCTTATTGGTGATTTCCCTAGTTTACTGGCTTACTTATTCTCTAGAGTTCGAACTATTTCTTTTGATATCATTTTATTGATTTTACTACCTTACTTTGGTTTTATTAACTACTGCCCCTTAGACACTCACCGAGTACCCAGTACTCAAGCATACCATTGTTGTTTTTGATGGTATATTAGGTATCATCGAGGAGCAGGTTCGTGATACGCCTACGACTTAACAAAACTTGCTGGTTTTAAGACTATTTGGTGAGACCACATGATTGTTCGTGGGGCACCATTCTATCTTTACTTTTTTTCGTATTTTAGTTTCAGGCGGCATCCCGATGTTTTTAGACACTCTTTATTATCTTAGAAGCTCCACAGATAGTTGTCAGATTGTGGGTAGTGTGTTGGAGCCTTGTGTGACTCGTTGGGTATTTTGCCATATTTATTTACTAAGTCTCTGATTTGACTTCCGCTGGATTATATCAAAGTATGATCGTTCTTTTATCCAATATATTAATGACTGGCTTTCGTATTTATTAAAAGATTTTCGATAGATATTAGACGATTATTGATTTTATAAGGTGCTTCCGGTGTTGTTCATAGCATCGGATGCCTGTTACACCTAGGGTGGGTTTTGGGGCGTGACAAGCTTGGTATCAGAGCCTAGGTTTGAATGTGTCCTAGGAGTTGTCTGTGTCTGTGGAGCTATGTCTAGTGGAGTCTTCCTTGTGCAGCCTGATCACCTGCATGATCAAAAGACTACCAGGGCTTTTATAGGTGTTTCTCATTCTTCTTTATTCTAGATTGTGCTATAGAGCTTGAACTTCTGTTAGGATCATTCTGACGTGTCCGATAATTCGTGCCTCGCAGAAATGGTTTTAACTCATGCGGGAGCTTTTAACCAAGGGAGTAATGGTGCTACTAACCGCACCTCTGCTGAGACTACTACTAGGGTTGAAAATAATAATGGAAACCAAGCACCACCACCAGCACCACCTGTTCTAGTTGCCCCTGCTGCAGGCGTGGCTAATATTGGGTCGATGCAGAATGCTATCCAGATGCTCACCACACCTGTCGCAACCCAACAGTAAAGCGGGGGTGCAGATCCGACACTTGGTGGTGGAGGAAGACTTTAGCACTTTTTGGGGCTGAATCCGCCCAAGTTTTTTGGTTCATGGGAAGACGATGATCCTCAATACTTTATGGATCAGAACTTCAAGGCTCTGCGGGCAATGAGTGCCCATGATTCTGAAGCTGTTAAGCTCACGGCCTACCAGCTGAAAGATGCTGCTCATGCTTGGTTTGAACTATGGGAGGTGGAGCAGGGTAGTAATGCTCCGGCTCCTACTTGGGCTGAGCTCGAGGGAGCATTTATGGAGAGATTCTTGTCTGACGAAGAGCGGTTTGCTATGGCTACTAAGTTTGAGAAGCTTGAGCAGGGGACTATGTCTGTTCGTTAGTATAGTTTAAAGTTTACACAGCTGGCGAGGTATGAAATGTATATGATTCCTACTGAAAAGCATAATTAAGTTAACCCAATTTGTGTGTGGTTTAGTGCCACGTATCAAGTCTGCGTGTGCTGCTGTTGCTATGTCTCCTACTTGTACGTTTTCATCTTTGGTCGGGTTCACTGAGCAACAAGAGAATTGGAAGGGTGAAGAGTTGCTTGAAAGGGAACAAAGTAAGAAGGCCCGATCTGCGGGTGGTTTCACTGGTTCGTATGATGGAGGGCAACGGAAAGGAAATTCTGCACCTCAACAGTTTGTTTCTCAGTCTAATATGGGTGTTCCATCTGGTGGACAAGGTCAGAGGAACAATGATCAGAACAGATATTCACAAGGTAGTAACCGACAAGTATTTAGAAGGAAGGAACTTGTTTGTCACCATTGTGGGATTAGAGGTTATATCAAGAAATATTATAGGAAGTGGCTTCGTGAAATGGCTAACTCTTCAGGCCAAAGGGATAATCCGTCTGATGGTAATGCTAACTACGCTCCAAATGCTCGTGGTAATGGGTCTGGTAAAGCAGTTGCTAACACCGCTAATGGGGGACAAGCTCAACTTTATGGTTTGACTTGTAGGGAGGCGGCGGAAGACCCTGACGCCATGGTCACATGTATTCTAACTATATATTCACTTAAAGCGTATTCGTTGATCGATTTGAGCTTGACTCTTTCTTATATAACTGTCACGACCCAACCCCGTAGGCCGTGACTAGTGCCCGAGTTGGGCACCCAAACGCAATCGTCAGACCCGAATCACACACAGCTGGCTTATGCCGATACAAATATCAAACGCTGTCTCAAACACATCTCAAACTCAAACACATACATATCGAAAGCCGACAAGGCTAACAGATGGCACATCGGCCCAAAACATATAATATACAAACTCATCCGTACAGGGTAGGCACACAACCCACGTATACGTCTACAGACCTCTAAACAAACCAACAGACTAACAGAATCATATGACGGGACAGGGCCCCGCCGTACCCCTGAACACACACACACATATGCAACGAACGAGTATATACCAAGATGTAGGCTCCGGATAAAAGGAGCACTCCAACACGACAGATAGGTCCCTAAACCGGCGGATCGCCAAACCGGGCGTCGTACTGCGGGCATGAAACGCAGCCCCGAAGAAAGGGGGTCGATGCACGAAATATGTACCGAGTATGCAAAGCAGAAAATACAAAATAAATACACACACACTCGAGACAAGTACCGAAAGTAAGTACCTTTCCAAAATGCCAAATGTTTATTTTCAAAATACAAAGCATGCATAGGGCACAGAAAATATGGTCGCCCGCCCGTCGATGGCGCCATAACACAGCATAACACCAGAAGGTTTCAAATCTCCGTATCCCCGAACGCAACACATCATCACAACACATCATAAGCCATATCACAAAGATAACTCCATAAACGGAACCCGGCCCTATGGCGAGGTCTCGGGAACCGTAACACAAAGATAACTCCGGAATATATATATCATAATGCGCACGACAACAAACCGGCCCGGAACCGGCGAACGATGTACCAACAAACCGCACGAGCGAGTCGTGAGTAACCATATGCATAAAATCATTATCATGAGTTCAAAAAGTAAGTAAAATGATCATACTTGGGAATCGGGAAAATCGTTATACCAAACTCTTCCAAACGTCTTCAGAAATGCACAAAAGAAGGTCGCGGGACCCACGGACGAGTGTCAACCCGAGCCGGGCCCGCCTATGAAAAACATACTCATCACACGTCATACAACCTCCCACGACGATATCGAGGCAATCCGAGCCCTTAGCCGAAAGTTATGAGCGTTCGTAGTTTCAACATCGTTAAGAATAGAACTCTTTTGAAAACCAAGTTTTTATGCAACTTTAAATTCAATTTTTCCAACAACATCAAAAACCAATATTTTCTTACATCAACCTACGAATACCAAAAGACAAACGCGAATCATAGACATGCCAAAAGAAAGAAGGGTTAAGCTTTACATACCTCGCTTGCACACAACGGTAATCCAAATCAAACTTATATCTCGAATTCTCCAAGATCTACATAACATTAACAAATACCAACGTCAACCAAGCATTTAGAAGTTCATTTCCAACTAACACATAATCCTACGGAAAATTGGGCAGCACTTCCTTTATAAATGGACCAACCCCGAGAATTCAACTCGGCCAAATTCAACAACACAACAAACCAACAATCATTCCAACAATATCCACAATCAATTCGAAACGCATTCGAACATTAAAAATCCTTCTCCACACATTCCAACAACATTCCAATCATGCTTACCACAACTACATACTTACAAATCAATATGTAATCAAACTAACGCACATTCAATTATCAATCCAAAACCACTCAAACAACATTCAAGAACTCTTTAAACAATACACACAATATTTCCAATAATCCAACAAGGGCTTCAAGTCACCCGAAATTGTCCCTTAACCCGAGAACACATCCCTAACACATTCCTTATTTTCAAATCATGATTTACTCCAACAATCCATACTCTAACCATGTCATTTCCATAAACATAAAAATTACACTAAATGCACCAAACCTTCCAAATCAGCCCACAACACTTACAATACCAATTCGAATCATTAAACTCTTATTTCCAACATAAAATCCACATAACAACACCAACCAAAACTCTAAGAAAAATTGATTCATTTCTTGGCACACATGAAGGGCCTTATTCGGCCAACACACCAACCTACACACTTCATGATTTTTACTCATTTCAACACACCACAATAACCAAACACACTACATAAACTCATGCACCACCTTTAACACAACATACACACATGCACGGCTAAACTACCATACACACGACTTCAACTTCAAATACAAAACTCTCATGAATTTCATCCATAACAACATACAACAACACACATAAACCCTTCATAACTCAAAAAACAAGATTAGAATTTACCTTTCTTCACAAATCCTCAACTTGTCCAAAGTTGGCCAAGGATGAAAACGAACAATCCAACGCTTGAAACAACACCTCCACGTTACTAAGCACCCTCAAATTAGTAGGTTTGCATCAAAGAAATAATTTTTAGAAGGCTAGTTCTTGGTCTTGATTTTTAGTAGCCATGGCCGAATGGGTGGGTGTTCTTGCTCTCCCATCTTCTTGATTTTTCTAGTTAATGAAAATGATGCTAAAATGGTCCCTTAAGTCATTCCTTAATTTCAAATAATGGCCAACCATGTGGCCATGGCCCACTCATAGGTGGCCGGCCACATGGCCAAATTTTACTCCCTCCATTTTTTCAATAATGGCCAACTTCCACAATTTCCACTTTTGGTCCCGAAGTTTCTTTGATGATTCCATACCAATAACGTCATACACACTTAGGTCTTACGACAAAATCGAAGGTCACACGTCCCGACTTCGCACCCCGGAATGGTCTTAATCCTAACTTTTCATAGTTAACCCGAATCGTCCCGTCATTCAAAATACGGGATGTAACATCCTTCCCCCCTTTGGAACATTCGTCCTCGAATGTTCAACTAGTCTTATAAGGTCGCATAAGGACCTCGGGGAAGATTCCCGTTATTACCATAACACATAGCCGTACCTACCAATCATACTCTTTATCTCGAATTCGAACTCTTCTACTGCCCCTCGGCTTATATTTCGTCTTACAACTTTCCTTTCACACATCATGCTGCAATCTTAGCCTCTCATCTGCCACTTACATCGGAACTTACAAGATTTCCAAAAACTTCCCAGGGGGTCACCCATCCTGAATTTGCTCTCACCCCAGCACGCTTAACCTCGGAACTCCGATGAAATACAATGTTTTCCCCCAATATAATCGCGTCCACCTCATCACATAACTTTCGTCACATAACTGGGAGTAAATTGAAGCTCTACCTTGGTCGTCGTTATTTACAAATACCCGACTATCGTTTCCAAACCAACATTCTCAACAAACACACTTACTATTTTAGCCCTCTCCAAACCTCGACACTAACTTCTCACCTACGGACGTGCTTACTTCCCATTCCGGATATCCAAATTCTCTATTGCATATCAAACAAACATACGTTATACTTACCTACGTGCTTGCAACTTCCAACATCGCTAATCACTTTCTTACCCGCGCTATCAACGCCATTCTTGTGAAATCAAAGATCAGAGTAAGGAATCTCATTTCCTATGACTTGGCTCTATGGCACGATCTAGGATTCGAAGAAAAGCAACACCCTAGATGCCCTGTAGCTTCCTGCTTATAGATGTGGTGCACAACACACCGATAAACAAGACTCTACGAGACACGGTCTGTAGACAATCCGAGGACGAACTGCTCTGATACCACTTTTGTCACGACCCAACCCCGTAGGCCGTGACTAGTGCCCGAGTTGGGCACCCAAACGCATTCATCAAACCTGAATCACACAAAGCTGGCTTATGCCGTTACAAATATCAAACGCTGTCTCAAACACATCTCAAACTCAAACACATACATATCGAAAGCCGACAAGGCTAACAGATGGCACATCGGCCCAAAACATATAATATACAAACTCATCCGTACAGGGTAGGCACACAACCCACATATACGTCTACAGACCTCTAAACAAACCAACAGACTAACATAATCATATGACGGACGGGGCCCCGCCGTACCCCCGAACACACACACACATATGCAACGAACGAGTATATACCAAGATGTAGGCTCCGGGATAAAAGGAGCACTCCAACACGGCAGATAGGTCCCCTAAACGGCGGATCGCCAACCGGGCGTGCCTGTACCGCGGGCATGAAACGCACCCCGAAGAAAGGGGGGTCGATTTAAATATGTACGAGTATGCAAAAAGAAATACGAAGAATAAATCGAGTCACACACACTCGAAACAGAAGTACCGAAAGTAAGTACCTTTCCAAAATGCCAAATGTTTATTTTCAAAATACAAAGCATGCATAGGGCACAGAAAATATGGTCGCCCGCCGTCGATGGCGCCATAACACAAGATAACACCGAAGGTTTCAAATCTCCGTATCCCCGAACGCAACACATCATCACAACACATCATAAGCCATATCACAAAGATAACTCCATAAACGGAACCCGGCCTATGGCGAGGTCTCGGGAACCGTAACACAGCATAACTCCGGAATATATATATCATAATGCGCACGACAACAAACCGGCCCGGGAACCGGCGAACGATGTACCAACAAACCGCACGAGCAGAGTCGTGAGTAACCATATGCATAAAATCATTATCATGAGTTCAAAAAGTAAGTAAAATGATCATACTTGGGAATCGGGAAAATCGTTATACCAAACTCTTCCAAACGTCTTCGAAAATGCACAAAAGAAGGTCGCGGGACCCACGGACGAGTGTCAACCCGAGCCGGGCCCGCCTATGAAAAACATACTCATCACACGTCATACAACCTCCCACGACGATATCGAGGCAATCCGAGCCCTTAGCCGAAAGTTATGAGCGTTCGTAGTTTCAACATCGTTAAGAATAGAACTCTTTTGAAAACCAAGTTTTTATGCAACTTTAAATTCAATTTTTCCAACAACATCAAAAACCAATATTTTCTTACATCAACCTACGAATACCAAAAGACAAACGCGAATCATAGACATGCTCGGATTACGAGAATAGAATTTCCTCGAGGCTCATAGCCTATATTAAACTAAGACATGCCAAAAGAAAGAAGGGTTAAGCTTTACATACCTCGCTTGCACACAACGGTAATCCAAATCAAACTTATATCTCGAATTCTCCAAGATCTACATAACATTAACAAATACCAACGTCAACCAAGCATTTAGAAGTTCATTTCCAACTAACACATAATCCTACGGAAAATTGGGCAGCACTTCCTCTACAAATGGACCAACCCCGAGAATTCAACTCGGCCAAATTCAACAACACAACAAACCAACAATCATTCCAACAATATCCACAATCAATTCGAAACGCATTCGAACATTAAAAATCCTTCTCCACACATTCCAACAACATTCCAATCATGCTTACCACAACTACATACTTACAAATCAATATGTAATCAAACTAACGCACATTCAATTATCAATCCAAAACCACTCAAACAACATTCAAGAACTCTTTAAACAATACACACAATATTTCCAATAATCCAACAAGGGCTTCAAGTCACCCGAAATTGTCCCTTAACCCGAGAACACATCCCTAACACATTCCTTATTTTCAAACCATGATTTACTCCAACAATCCATACTCTAACCATGTCATTTCCATAAACATAAAAATTACACTAAATGCACCAAACCTTCCAAATCAGCCCACAACACTTACAATACCAATTCGAATCATTAAACTCTTATTTCCAACATAAAATCCACATAACAACACCAACCAAAACTCTAAGAAAAATTGATTCATTTCTTGGCACACATGAAGGCCTTATTCGTAACACATAACCTACACACTTCATGATTTTTACTCATTTCAACACACCACAATAACCAACACACTACATAAACTCATGCACCACCTTTAACACAACATACACACATGCACGGCTAAACTACCATACACACGACTTCAACTTCAAATACAAAACTCTCATGAATTTCATCCATAACAACATACAACAACACATAAACCCTTCATAACTCAAAAACAAGATTAGAATTTACCTTTCTTCACAAATCTCAACTTGTCCAAAGTTGGCCAAGGATGAAAACGAACAATCCAACGCTTGAAACAACACCTCCACGTTACTAAGCACCCTCAAATTAGTAGGTTTGCATCAAAGAAATAATTTTTAGAAGCTAGTTCTTGGTCTTGATTTTTAGTAGCCATGGCCGAATGGGTGGGTGTTCTTGCTCTCCCATCTTCTTGATTTTCTAGTTAATGAAAATGATGCTAAAATGGTCCCTTAAGTCATTCCTTAATTTCAAATAATGGCCAACCATGTGGCCATGGCCCACTCATGTGGCCGGCCACATGGCCAAATTTTACTCCCTCCATTTTTCAATAATGGCCAACTTCCACAATTTCCACTTTTGGTCCCGAAGTTTCTTTGATGATTCCATACCAATAACATCATACACATTAGGTCTTACGACAAAATCGAAGGTCACACGTCCCGACTTCGCACCCCGGAATGGTCTTAATCCTAACTTTTCATAGTTAACCCGAATCGTCCCGTCATTCAAAATACGGGATGTAACAATAACTATGCGCTTTGTCCTTGTTTATGGTAGGGAACCCAAGCAATTGTTAGAACTCTTCTCTATGAATGGCCCTGCTATCGCCCATTATTGCTTCTAGAGTTAATAGAGACTGTGTAGTTGTAGTTAAGGGTCATGAGGCTATGACTGAGGTGTTTGAATTAGAGATAGCAAACTTAGATGTGATTTTTGGGGGCTGACTAGCTTTCTGAGTTATATGAAACTGCGATTGTCAATCAGAAATAGTTAGGCTTGAATGATGTGTTCATTATGTGGTCAGTTGTATCTTATCTCTGAGAATGATCCTCTTTGCAAAAGAACTTTTGAATTCTGGAAATTTTAGGCTTAGTGAAGAATCTTAGGCCATGACTTTCATTCGGGACGAATGATCCTAAGGGGGGGAAAATGTAACATCCCGTAAATTCAAGTTAGGTGTGAATGTATGAAAACCAGTATTAAGTAGATATTTTAGCCATATGAATCCATTCGGGATGAATTCGGACGATAAACAGTCGTTTTGAAGTCAAACCAAAAAGTGAAGTTCTTAAGGCCTTCTAAATTTGTCTAAGTCTGAGACAGTCTATACTTATGGTGAGTTTTTGGGTATTTTCATTAAGAATTTGAAAACTTCTTAAATTCTTTTTTGGAATACCTTTCCCAAACCCCTTTTTAAGCCAAACGGAGCTCG